>NC_142011.1:206940662-207195662 GCF_049901735.1 Notechis scutatus
GGTCATTTGCATGCTTTTTAGAGAGTTGTTGAGGCCACTATTGGTGCCCTCCCTTGTAGTCACTTGGATAGTGCAAATCGGTATGGAACCTTCTTGTGTGATGACCAAAGGTGGGAAACAAAACAAACACAGTCACAGAAAACAGGCGAAGCCCCTTTTATTCCTTCACTTTGCTTCCAAGCTCCGAATATTCTTGACGGAAGACAAAAAACTCCCACACAAACAGTTACAAGAAGAAGGAAAAAAGCCACACAAACCAGGCAAGATAAGGACTGGAGGACGTTCACAAATAACACACACTGGGAAGGACACCAAACTCAGAGAGGAACCATAAACTAGAGATATTCCCACGCTTTGTTTCCAGTGTTCGCCTGTACACATGTCCGACCTCTTATTCAGTTCTCACAGCTGCAGCCCATGAAGAGGATCAAGGCCCTCTCCTCCCAAATCGACCACGTCTCTCCCTTATCCTCTCCTCCCTGCATGCCCTAGGATGGATAGAGGATGGGACTGGGTCCTCCTCTGACTGTGCAGCTGGCCTCTGCCCTTCGCCAGCCTCCTCCACAACCTCCGGAGCCACACTTCCACTCTTTGTCGGCTGTTCCTCCTCTCCCTCAGAGTGAGTCTCCATCTTTGGACTGCTGAAAGGACTCTGTTGTAGATACAAGATAGGTGGTGTCATATCCATCCCTCTTCTATTTTGACATAGATGGCCTCTCTGACCCCTCTTTCAAACCAGCAGTCCTCTTTGTCCAAAATGTGGACTTTATTGTCTTCAAAAGAGTGGCCATTTTCTTTTAAATGCAGATGGACTTCTGAATTTTGACCAGGTGGGTTTGTTCTCTTGCATTGTGCCATGCATTGGTGAAGTGGTTGTTCTTCAGCATTTCCAAGAAGATTCCACACCCCTTTGCACTATTCAGGTGACCCTGAGGGCACGGATAAACCTCCAAGTGGCCTCAATGACTCTCAGGGAAAGTGCAAATGACCAGATGACTGCAAGGAACTTAAATGCTTCCATTGTCCACCGTTCAGGCAGAACTGAAGAAGCTTCTTGGATGAGGAGCGCAACATCTTCAAGGAAAAACAAAGAAAGTCTAGTCAACTTTTGGAAAAAGCCCCTTTGGGTTTCATTTCACTGTTTTGAGTAATGATCAATCAGGTTAGTCTTGGGGTCACAGCCTTCATTCTTTGCATCCTTTGATATTCAAATGGTGCTGATTCCACTTATTTTTATTTGTTTGCTTGCTTGCTTGCTTGCTTGTGTCCTGCCTTTATTATTTTAACAAATATCTTAGAATAGTGAATATGTCCGATATTCCTCTTCTTTCTATTTTTCCCGCTACAACAACCCTTTGAGGTAGGTTGGGTTGAGAGAGAAGGACTGGTTCACAGTCACTCAGCTGTTTTCATGTGTTCAGTTGGTCCACAAGATAGATAGATAGATAGATAGATAGATAGATAGATAGATAGATAGATAGATAGATAGATAGATAGATAGATAGATAGATACATAAAATAAAATATTTTCCCACATCATTATAGTTGTGCTTTTAAAGTTGTAGCAACGTTAACAACACAATGTAACTCCAAGTCAATCACACTTCTGTGAAATCAAACTGTCCACTTAGGTAGCAACACTGATTGACAATCAATTTCACATGCTGTTGTGCAAATGGAATAGACAACAGGTGGAAAGCATAGGCAGTTAGCAAGACATCCCCAATAAAGGAGTGGTTCTGCAGGTGGTGACCACAGACCATTTCTCAGTTCCTACGCTTTCTGGCTGATGGTTTGGTCACTTTTGAATGCTGGTGGTGTTTTCACTCTAGTGGTAGCATGAGACGGAGTCTACAGCCCACACAAGTGGCTCAGGTAGTGCAGCTCATCCAGGATGGCACATCAATGGGAGCTGTGGCAAGAAGGTTTGCTGTGTCTGTCAGCGTAGTGTCCAGAGCACGGAGGCACTACCAGGAGACAGGCCAGTACATCAGGAGATGTGGAGGAGGCCGTAGGAGGGCAACAACCCAGCATCAGGACCACTACCTCCGCCTTTGTGCAAGGAGGGACAGGAGGAGCACTGCCAGAGCCCTGCAAAACGACCTCCAGCGGGCTACCAATGTGCATGTGGCTGCTCAAACGGTCAGAAACAGACTCCATGAGGGTGGTATGAGGGCCCGACGTCCACAGGTAGGGGTTGTGCTTACAGCCCAACACTATGCAGGAGGTTTGGCATTTGCCAGAGAACACCAAGATTGGCAAATTCTCCACTGGTGCCCTGTGCTCTTCACAGATGAAAGCAGGTTCACACTGAGCATGTGTGACAGATACGACAGGGTCTGGAGATGCCGTGGAGAATGTTCTGCTGCCTGCAATATCCTCCAACATGACCGGTTTGGCAGTGGGTCAGTAATGGTGTGGTTTAGGGGGCTGCACAGCCCTCCATGTGCTCGTCAGAGGTAGCCTGACTGCCACTAGGTACCGAGATGAGATCCTCAGACCCCTTGTGAGACCATATGCTGGTGCGGTTGGCCCTGGGTTCCTCCTAATGCCAGACAATGCTAGACCTCATGTGGCTGGAGTGTGTCAGCAGTTCCTGCAAGATGAAGGCACTGATGCTATGGACTGGCCCGCCTGTTCCCCAGACCTGAATCCAATTGAGCACATCTGGGACATCATGTCTCGCTCCATCCACCAATGCCACGTTGCACCACAGACTGTCCAGGAGTTGGGGGATGCTTTAGTCCAGGTGTGGGAGGAGATCCCTCAGGAGACCATCTGCCACCTCATCAGGAGCATGCCCAGGCGTTGTAGGGAGGTCATACAGGCACGTGGAGGCCACACACACAACTGAGCCTCGTTTTGACTTGTTTTCAGGACATTACATCAAAGTTGGATCAGCCTGTAGTGTTTTTTTCCACTTTAATGTTGAGTGTAACTCCAAATCCAGACCTCCATGGGTTGCTAAATTTGATTTCCATTGATCATTTTTGTGTGATTTTGTTGTCAGCACATTCAGCTATGTAATGAACAAAGTATTTAATAAGAATATTTCATCCCTTCAGATCTAGGATGTCTTATTTTTGTGTTCCCTTTATTTTTTTGAGCAGTGTATATATAATTTTTTTTTCTTTGAAAATGTTTCGCTTATTATCTAAGAAGTTTCTTCAGTTCAAATCGTATTATGACTACAATGGATCCCACCATTTCTATTTCTAAGTGAGACATTTGTTATGTGCTCCGTTTTATGACCTCTTGAAACAGTTGTTTAACGAATCACTTAATAGTTGTTGAAAAAACAGTTGTTAAGTGTTAAGTGAATTTGGCTTTCCCACTGACTTTGTAAAAAGGGGATGGCATGATTCCAGGAGATTGCAACAGTCATCAGTACATGCCAGTTGCCAAGCGTTTGAATTTTGATCACATCGTAAGTGTGAAAAATAGTCATAAGTCATTTTTTTCAAGGCTGAAAGTCTGTAGAGATTCTCAGTCATCCAGGTCCTGGTTGTCCCAAAGGTGGGTTTTTTTTCAAGAGGCAACTAGAATTTTCTTGTTGTTTTTTTTTCTTTTGAAGACGTTTCGCTTCTCATCCAAGAAGCTTCTTCAGCTCTGAATGGATGGTGGGGATTGGAAGGATTTATGCTCCTTGCAGACAGCTGGTCATTTGCATCCTTTTAGTGAGTCATTGAGGCCACCTGGAGCTTTACCTGTGTCCTCAGGGTCACTTGAGTGGTGCAAATGGGTGTGGAGCCTTCTTGGAACTGTTCCACACCCATTCACATTACTCAGATGACCCTGAGGACACAGACAAACCTCCAAGTGGCGTCAACGACCCTCTAAAAAGATGCAAATCACCAGCTTTGTCCACAAGGAATATCAATCCTTCCATTCCCCACCATCCTGTCAGAGCTGAAGAAGCTTCTTGGATGAGAAGCGAAACCTCTTAAAAAAAAAACCCCTACAAAGTCTTGTTGCCTCCCGAAAAAAGCACCTTTGGGATATGTTTTTCAGTGCTGTTCTAACTTTGAAGGATCACTAAATGAACTGTTATAAGTCGAGGACTACCTGCATTCAGGAAGTCCTCGAACTACAACAGTTCGTTTAGTGACCGTTTAGTTACAACAGCACTGAAAAAAAATTGACTTATGACCATTTTCCTCTGTTACGACCATTGCAGCATCCCCACGTGATCATGTGATCAAAATTGGGAATGCTTGGCAACCGTCTCATATTTATGACGGCCACAGTGTCCTCGGGGTCACGGGATTCCTTTTTTACAACCTTCGGACGAGCAAAGTCAAGGGAGGGAAACCCGATTCAGTTAACAACTGAATAACAAACCGATCAACCACGGTGATACACTTAACAACTGAGGTGAGAGAGGTCATAAAATGGGACAAGTCTCACTTAAGGATGGAAATGTTGGGCTCAGTTGTGATCCTAAATCAAAGATTACCTGTGTGGAAGCGCTTGTATTAAATGACGTTATTTGGAGAGAAGATGCAGAAACAGAACGATATATGCGATGAGAAGGAGGAAGAGGAAGATTTAGCAAAGCAATGGATAATTTTTAAAATAAAATAAAATGGAGTTTGAGGGGAGTTTGTTCAGAGTTTTGCAGCACTAATTCGGCGCCAGAAAAATAAATACAAATGTTGATGCTTCGTTTAACATCTTTATAAACATAATAAGTAGATTTTACAAACCAGTCGTAAATTTCTCCAACGTGGAGCAAACTCAGACAGAAACATGTTGCAAGTTCAGAGCAGAACCCCAGTCTTCAGCAAGCAAGCAAGTTAGTTTCTCTTTTACTTTAGTTCATCCAGAAAGCAAGAGGAGAGAAGCAGTTTCATTTTCAATAGACAGACTCAAAGTGTAACATAGCTTCAGAGCTTAATATAGAGCCATACCTAGGCTACTTCTAGTTTCAGTTTCCAAACAGTTCTCATTGGCTGACTTAGTTGCTATGCCTGTTCGTTGGCTGACCTTGTTACCATGCTCTATTCCAATTCATGAATATACTCATGAATATAGAGTTATTTTGTCAGGGAAATATAATACCGAGAGGGACTTCCATCCAGCCTGAAGCCTTTCTCCATTGTCTTAGACATCTGAATGGTTGTGTGGGTAGTCCTTGACTTACAACAGCAATTGAGCCCAAAAAATTTCTACTTCCTGAGTGAGACTTTTGTGAAGTGTGCTTTGCCCTGTTTTACGACCTTTCTTGATGCCATCGTTAAGTGAATTGTTGCAGTTGTGCAGTTAGTCACCCAGTTGTTAAGGGAATCCAGCTTTCCCCATGGACTTGGCTGGTCAGACGGTCGCAAAAGGGGATCATGTGACATCCCCACAGACATGCGGGACGATGAGACCGTCGTAAATGCGAGTCAGTGGCCCAAGCATCTGAATTTTTGATTGCGTGACTGTGGGGGAGGCTGCCACGGTTGTAAGTGTGAAAAATGGTCGTCGGTCCCATTTTTTCCATGCCATTGTAAACTTCAAACGGTAAGTAAATGAACTGTTGTAAGTCGAGGACTTGCCTGTAGACCTCCAGCGAGACCCCCTCCCATCCAAACACGCCCTGTCAAATGACATTTTACAGATTTACAGATAATCCGAGTTGGAAGGGTCATCTAGTCCAGGGGTTGCCAACCTTTTGGACGCTGACCACTAATATGAATTTTGGGGTGGATTTTCCCAGGGTCTCTGCAGAAAACAGCAGAGACCCTGGGAAAATCCGCAAAAAAGTCTGCAGGAAAATTCCCCACCCCATTTTTCCTACCGATCGATCATTCTTTATTTGGGACCACAGGATACCGTCTCCAGCTCCATTCTCAGGGGGAGAGAGAGAGAGAGAGAGAGAGAGAGACTTTTGGCTGCATGCAAGGAAAGCAGCAGAAGTCTTTCTTTCTCTCCCCCAAACTCTGCCAGAAATGGGTCTTTTGTGCCGGCGCAGCCTCTTGGAGCAGGAGGCCTTGCAGGGTCCCAAAGACTCATTTCTGGCAGAGTTTGGGGGAGAGAAAGAAAGACTTCTGCTGCTTTCCTTGCGTGCAGCCAAAAGCAGAAGAAGGAAGAAACGGAAAGAAGCATCCCGGTGGCCAGGCGAGGCACGTGGGGCGAGTGGAGCAAGTTCTCCACCTCCGCCCTTTCCCCCCTCCCCTCACTACCTCGCGTTGTTCACAATGCAAGCGATGCAAGTCTTTGTTCCTGCAGGTCATGTGGGTGGCACAGCCTTGTGTTCCCACACAACCTGGATTAATTGCTTTGGGGGTGACATTTCTCTGTGGACCACCAAAATTTTCTCATAGACCACCCGTGGTCCCCAGCCCACTGGTTGGTGACCACTGATCTAGTCCAACCCCCCCACCTAAGCAGGAGACCCTACACCATTTCTGACCTGCTGGAAAGTGGTGTGCATTTGAGACTGGAAGGTGTGAACAGGATACGTGGCACACCTGTTCAGTGGAACCCGTGGCTTGCTTTACACAGTCCTCGGCAGCATGCTGAGGTGTGTATCCATCCAGCCACAAGTCCATTTTTTCTCCCCCACACCTGCCGGGTGTGAAACGGCCCTCCAAATACGGAACGATGGTAGGTGTGGAAACAGCTGTTTATCTGTGTGTGTGAGAGAGAGCGAGAGAGCGTGGGAAGCCATGCCACGTGGACATTGAAGTGGATTTGCTGCACGCTGGAGAGTCATGGTTTGTGACAGAGGGTGATGTGTCACGCCAAGAGGCAGGGTGTGTGTGTGGGGGGTGTGGGCTGGAGGTGATAAGTGCCACAAGGAGAAAAGAGTGTGCAAGTTGGTGGCTGAAAGTGAGCAGCCTTCGGAGAGAAGGAGGAGAGAGGGAAAGCAACGTTGGTGAGGGACTCGCAGCTGGGGAAATTGTGTTGCTCACACTCAGGTGCGTTGAGCCCCAAGCAGCCAGGTGGGTAGTGCTGGTTCTGGGCTTTTGTGCGGGTGCATAGTTGTGCGCCGATGATGGCTAGGAGATGTGCAGGACCCTTCAATGTGAAGCGGAAGCCTCCAAAAGCCAACTCCGAGTCCAGCTTGCATCCTAAAGGGGCTCCCGCTGCTTTTCTTGACTTCCAGAGATCTCCTGGTGGTCTCCTCTCTAAAAGGAAACACCCAGGCTGGAAGGGGAGATGTGGGGGTGGCCCGAGACCTGAGTGAGGGCCTTTGAGGTGCAAACTCCTGGCTGGGCAGCAGGAGAAGCAGGGCAGGAGTGTAGATTTAAACTCACTTTGGCGGTGGGTGGAGGGCTGTCTTGCCTCTGTTTGCATTCCTTGCCACCTTGTGATGGGGGGAGACATACACCATGAGCACCAGAGGGAGGGAGGCGAGAGGCTGACTGTGGTTGTGGTATTTCCTTCAGCAATGTGTTGGTGATGCTTGTTTTCTCTTCCCCTCTTGTCCCCTTTCTCTCTTTCTCTCTCTCATTTCTCCCCTCCCCATGTGTGCCCATCTCTTTCTTTCTCTCTCTCTCTCTCTCTCTGTGTCTCTCTCCCCCTTTGCACTCGCTTCCCCCTCCTCCCTCCTTTCACAGACCCTCCTCCTCCTCTTCCATCGCCACCGCCTCCTCCTCCTCCTCCTCCTCCTCTTCTTCCTCCTTCTCTCCATCTCAGCTTGGCGCCTGGTCCTGGAAAGGCTGCCGAACGGTCCTCATCGATCCTTTCCGAACCAAATGCTTCTGTGACCGGATCTCTACCTTCGCCATCTTAGCCCAGATCGCTGCTGACATGGTAAGTCCCTGCCAAAAAGAGCATCTCTGCCAGCCAGCCAGCCAGCCAGCCAGAGCGGGAGACAAACCTTTGGCTTCTGCCCAAAAGGTGGAGGGGGAAAGAAAGAAAAGAAGGAAGGAAGGGAGGGAGGAAGGGAGGGGGAAAAGAAACCCCACAGTCCAGCCTGTGACATTTCCAGCTTACTCGGTGCACGCCTGCGTGTGGCAGAGTTGGGGTGTGTGTGTGTGTATCTATGTGTGTGTCTCTCTCTTGGTGGGTGCATTGCAAAGATTAGCGCGTTGGGGGAGATGGTGGCTGCATGCATGCCCAGCTAGAGGAAAGCAGCATCTCTTCTCTCTTTCTCTTTAGCCTTTGCACATCTCTGAGCTGTGCATCGGCCGTTGCACAATCTTGCACATTTGCGAGGTGTGTTCTGTAGGAGAGGCCGCCTCCTTCCTTTGCTCTCTTTTGAGAACCGGTTGACCTGAATAATCGCTGGGCATTGTGACTGCATTAAAATATCACCCTCTTTTTCTTTTCCTGTCTTTTGACCCCTCTATTCTCAGTAAAATTCTGGCCTCCTTGGAGATGGGGCAAGGAGGGGGGGCACCTGGCTTTGCTTGGGGGGAGGGGGTTGCCATGGGGTCAGCCGTGCCGAGATGCTCGGAGAGTTCGCCGGGTCCCCAGGCCTCTTTTGGAGGTTTGCAGCAATCAAGGATGGGAGGTGGTTGGTCTTTGGAAGGAGCGCTGGCGGCTTAACTCCTTTCTCCACCACCGGCTGGCCGGTGTCCAGCTTCAACTTCCAGATTTGGCTCCAACTCTCCGAGAGGCTTTTTGGTGGTCTCCAAAGGTGGTGGCTTGGTCTCGAAGTTCTTGCTTGCCTTCTACATCCTTCTCTCACACCCACATTTGGTGGTGGTGGTGGCGGCGTAGTCAGAGAAAGGGTGCAAGCTTTGGTCTGGCTCCCCAAGAACAAAAATGCCCCGGTTATTTGGATAAAAGGGTGCGTGGATGTGGCTTTGGCCCAGATGTGTCTTTCCAGGAATGGTGGGGTGCTGGCTAGAAAGTTGGGGCAGAGGAAATGGAACGGTTAAAATTGGCCCTGTCAAAATCAGAAGGAATGTACTGTAGATATGGGTATTTTTATTTTTGCTTTTGTGTGTGTTTGGTCTTTTTTTTTTTTCAAGGTTAGCTTTGTTTCTGGTTTAGCAAACTGGTGTTATGTAGCTATAGATATATAGAATTCTTTATTGGCCAAGTGTGATTGGACACACAAGGAATTTGTCTTGGTGCAGATGCTCTCAGTGTACATAAAAGAAAAGATACATTCGTCAAGAATCATCAGGTACAACACTTAATGATAGTCATAGGGCACAACAAGCAATCAGATAAGTAGGTAGGTAGGTAGATAGAAAGAAAGAAAAGAAAGAAAGAAAGAATAGAATTCTTTATTGGCCAAGTGTGATTGGACACACAAGGAATTTGTCTTGGTGCAGATGCTCTCAGTGTACATAAAAGAAAAGATACATTCACAAGAATCATCAGGTACAACACTTAATGATAGTCATAGGGCACAACAAGCAATCAGATAAGTAGGTAGGTAGGTAGATAGAAAGAAAGAAAAGAAAGAAAGAAAGAATAGAATTCTTTATTGGCCAAGTGTGATTGGACACACAAGGAATTTGTCTTGGTGCAGATGCTCTCAGTGTACATAAAAGAAAAGATACATTCGTCAAGAGTCAAGAATCATCAGTACAACACTTAATGATAGTCATAGGGTACAATCAACAATCAAATCATACTAGGAAACAGTCAATATAGATCGTAAGGATGCAACAGACAAAGTTACAGTCCTACAATCACAACTGGGAGGGGATGGGTGATAAGGAGTGATGAGAACATTAATAGTAATAGTAATGCAGACTTTGTAAATAGTTGGACAGTGTTGAGGGAATTATTTGTTTAGCAGAGTGATGGCATTCGGGGAAAAAACTCTTCTTGTGTCTAGTTGTTTGTTTATTTTATTTAAAATACATTTTATGAAGTTTCCAAATTTAAAAAACATAAAATAAAACTTTAAACATTGTTATCCACATCAGTGATGGTGTTCGGGAAAAAAAAACTGTTCTTGTGTCTAGTTGTTCTGATGTACAGTGGTCTATAGTGTCTTTTTGAGGGAAGGAGTTGAAACAGTTTATGTCCGGGATGTGAGGGGTGTGTAAATATTTTCACAGCCCTCTTTTTGACTCGTGCAGTAGACAGGTCCTCAATGGAAGGCAGATGGGTCAAGTTAAAATTTCCCTGTCTTCATTCCACCCTCTCAGCTTTCCACCCTTCTGGGTTGAGCTTCTCCTCTCTCTTCTCCTTCCCTGGCCAAGGAAGGGTAAAGAGAGAAGATGGTAGGGATGGGCGAGAGGAGGTTTCCTGGAAAAAGGCAGGTTTTTTTCCGAGATAGGTATATTATTAGAAACACTAATGTATTTGGTCCACTAGTTGCCATGGAAACATCTGCACTGAAGTGGCTTTCAAAGTGCAAGGTTGTCAAAGATGGAGGGAGGCCCGAAGCCTCTGGAATTGGGGCAGGGGAAGATCTGGAAGGATGGTGGGCAGGATGGGGTCCTTCTAAGGATACCCAAAGTAGGAACCGTCACAACATCCAAGCCACCAAATTGCTCCCTTGTCCCATTTCTTGGAGATTTACAGATTTACAGAGTTGGAAGGGACCTTGTAGGTCATCTAATCCAACCCCCTTCCCAAGCAGGAGACCCTACACTATTTCTGACAGGTCTCTTCGTGAAAGCCTCCAGTGATGAAGCTCCCACAACTTCTGAAGACAATTTCTGAAGGAAACTTCTGTTCCATGGGTTCATTGTTCTCATTGTCAGAACATTTCTCCTTATTTCCAGGTTAAATCTCTCCTTGATCAATTCCTTGTCTAGTCTTCAGGTGCTTAGGAGAACAGCTTGACTCCTTCCTCTCTCGGGCAGCCCCTCAACTATTGGAAGACTGCTTTCATGTCTCCTCTGGTCCTTCTCTTCACTAGACTAGCCAAGCCCAGTTCCTGCAACCATTCATCGTATGTTTTAGAGTCCAGACCCCTAATCATCCTGGTTGCTCTTCTCTGTACTCTTTCTAGAGTCTCAACATCTATTTTTATCATGTGGTGACCAAAAGTGGATGCAGTACTCTAGGTGTGGTCTTACTAAGGCTTAATAGAATGGTATTAGTACCTCACTTGATCTTGATTGTATCCCTCTGGAGGGGAAGTGGGAAGGCAGGTGAGCCTTACCAAGTAATCAAAGTTTTGCCAATTTGGTCATTGGTTGGTCGTGACCCAAGTGACCTCAAAGCTGAACCAACTCAGCAATAACCATAAATCAATGTTCTTTCCGCCCTCCATTCTTCGTGTCTTCCCCATGTTTGTTTCTTTCTTTGTTTGTTTGTTTGTCAAACATATACAAGATAACAAGTATAGGTATGAACATAAACATAAACAAAGGAAGCAAATACAGATAAATGGGAACAGTAAGACAGGGATGGTAGGCCATGGCTGGTACGCTTTTGCATGCCCCCTTTAAGGACCTCTTAGGAATGAAGTGAGGTGTCCACAGTAGGCAGTTTGAGATTGAAGCTGTGAGAGGTTGAGGTTGTAACAACAGAGTCAGGTAGGGCATTCCAGGCATTGACCACTCCATTGCTGAAATCGTATTTCCTGCCATCAAGTTTGGAGCGGTTTACCTTGAGTTTGTATCAGTTGTTTGCCCATATATTATTGTGGTTGAAGGTGAAGTAGTCGTTGACAGACAAGATGTTATACCAGACAATTTCGTGAACTATGCTCAGATTGGACTGCAGGCAGTGCAGTTCCAGATTGTCCAGGCCCAGAATTTTGAACCTGGAGGCACAGGGAATTCTACTGGGAGTGGAGGAGTGGAGGAGCTTTCTCAAGAAATATCTCAGAACCTGCTCAGTTGTGTTAATGTCCGATATACAGTGCAGGTTTGACGTCCTCCAAGAAGTCACAACTTTTTATAAGCCTCCAAACTTCTAGCAGGCACCTAAGTTGAAGAGAGGACAATTTAAGCTGCAGCTCCCCCTTCTTCAACCTTATTTCTTCCTCTCTCTTTTTGTTTGGGTTCATCTAAACCCTGGCTTATCGTTGCAGGAAGAACCCATGATCAGTTTAATGGCTTAGATCAGTGATCCCCAACCTTTTCGACGCCGCGGCCCGGTTCCGGCATCAGCTGGGCGCATGCCCGGTATGCAGCGTCAACTGGGCGCCACCATCTTTTGACGAAAAAGTGCTTCCGGTGATGTCACCGAAGCATTTTTTCATCAAAAAGATGGCGGGCGCAGCGCTTCCGTGAGCTTTTTCGGCAGAAATGGCTTTCTACCCGGAAAAGCTCACCAGCGTGGCGCGCCATCTTTGATGAAAAGTGCTTCCGTGAGCTTTCTACCCGAAAAGCTCACCGGAAGCACTTTTTACCAAAAAGATGGCGGCGCCAGCAACCAGCGGCCCGGTAAGGCTTGTTCCGCTGGCCGGTACCGGTCCGCGGACCGGCGGTTGGGGACCCCTGGCTTAGATTGTTCCTCTGTTCTTTGTTTGCTTCCCAAAGTTGAGAAGTTTCTTTCTCTGTCTCTTTTGTATACACACACACACACACACACCACAGCTGGTTGTGTTGCCTGAACTGAGGCAAAGTGTGGCTTCTCTTAACAAGGATTTGTTGCAATGAACCAAGGTTCAGTTTGAAGCTGGTTTGTTGCAGGTCAATTAAGGTTCGTCTGTGCTAGGTCTCCTTCAAGTCAGGTTTGACTGTAGCAGATTTGGTTTAAAAAGTTTCTGGGCAGAAACGGGAGGAATAACAGACTTAGAAGGGACCTTAGATGTCTTCTAGTCCAACCCGCTGCTTAAGCAGAAGAACTTTTCCCTTCTTCTTCTTTCTTCTTTTTCTTCAGCGTTTGTCTCGCGCTCTGGCGAGGTCCGCTAATGTCCTTGAGTATTGCTTCCATGCCTCTCTGTCTGCCACGTATGCCGGGTCTGCCTTCGCGATCTCTAGATCGGCCTTGATCAGAAGAACTTTTCCCATTCTAGACAAATGGCTGTCCAGTTTAATCTGCAGTGAGATGTGCCGGATTGCAGAAGGCAAGATTAGTTGTCCAACCCCTTCTTAAAAAAACTTCCAGTGTTGGAGCATTTACAACTTCTGGAGGCAAGTTGTTCCACTGGTTGATTGTTCTCACTGTAAGGAAGTTTCTCCTTAATTCCATGTTGAATGTCTCCTTGTTCAGTTTCCATCCATTATTCCTTGTTTGGTCTTTGGGTGCTTTGGAAAATAGCTTGACCCCTTCCTTTCTGTGGCAGCCCCTCAAAGATTGGAAAGCTGCTCTCCTGTCTCCCCTGGTCCTTCTCTTCCCTAGACTAGCCAGGCCCACTTCCTGCAACCAGTTCATCGTATGTTTTAGCCTCCAGTCCCCTCATCATCTGGTTGCTGTTCTCTGCACTCTTTGTAGAGTTTCCACATCTTTTTTATATAATGGCAGTGAAAAATTGGGGACTCTCCCTGTATGGTCCTATTTTCTGGGTTGAGTTCTGCTGATGAGGAAGAAATGGATGAGTATCGTGGTATCTTCTCATTCTTTAGATCAGGGGGTCTTCAAACTTGACAGCTTTAAAACTTGGGGACTTCAACTCCCAGAATTCTTCCTCTAGTCGTGTTAGCTCATGAATTCTGGGAGTTGAAGTCCACAAGTCTTAACATTGTCAAGTTTGAAGATCCTTGTTTTAGATAAAGAGAAGATCCAGTGTAGGAGAAACCACTGAATTTGTCACACTGGTGACAAAGTGTGGTGACACCGGCCACAAACTACACACCTGGAAAAGGGTGAGGCCCCAATGATAATGTCACCTTTAGGTATTAGGTCTTATGACATCTAGCAGGAGAATGTAACCCTCAACCCTGCAGATACCAAGTGTGGAAGAAATGTTGTTCTAGAGCAGGGGTCTCCAATCTTGGCAACTGTTAAGACTTGTGGATTTCAACTCCCAGAATCCTCCAGCAAAGCTGGCTGAGGAACTCTGGGAGTTGAAGTCCACAAGTCTTACATTTGCCAAGGTTGGAGACCTCTGTTCTAGAGCAATGTGTCTCAACCCGGGTGACTTTAAGAGGTCTGGACTTCAACTCCCAGAATCCTCCAGCCATCCAAGCTTGTAACTTCAAATGGTCAGTAAATGAACAGTTGTAAGTTGAGGATTGTAGTCCTCGTCGTACGACTACAGTGGTGTGGCTTGGTAGTCCTGTGACTGGGTGAGGCACCAAAATAACCCAGATGTCTCCTGCTGGAAACGGGGTTGGACTAGATGACCTCCCTTCCAGCCCTGAATTGCTGTGCTGTTCAGTTGAGCCCAAAATTTATTTTCCTAAACGAAATTCTGACGTGAATTTTGTTTCGCTTGATGACCTTTTGTTGCCACTGTTGTTAAGTGAACCATTTCAGTGGTTAAGGTTACTAACCCAGTCATTAAATGGTTCTGTTTCCCCATTGACTTTGCTGGTCAGAAGGGGATTGCATGACCCCCATTGTTAAGTGAGACGATTGTTAAGTGAGTGTTGCCCCGTTTTATGCCCTTTTCTTGGTAAGTTAGTCAAATGGTTGTTAAGCGGATCTGGTTTCCCAACTGACTTTGCTCTTCAGAAGGTAACCAAAGGGAATCATATGACTCCAGGACACTGCAACAGTCATAAGTACATGCCAGTTGCCAAGCATCTGAATTTTGATCATGTAACTGTGGGGACGCTGCAGTGGTTGGAAGTGTGAAAAATGGTCACTTTTTTTCAATGATGCTGTGACTTTGAATGGTCACTAAATAAACTGTTGTAAGTCAAGGACCACGTGTACTTTAAATCAAGATTTTACTGTTGTTTTTCAAGAGGCGACTGGACTTTCTGGTTTGTTCAGCTCTGACAGGATGGTGGGGAATGGGAGGATTTATACTCCTTGCAGACATCTGGTCATTTGCATTCTTTTAGCGAGTCATTGAGGCCACTTGGAGGTTTGTCTGTGTCCTCAGGGTCACCTGAGTACAACAAATGGGTGTGGAACAGTTCCAAGAAGGCTCCAACACCCATTTGCACTACTCAAGTGACCCTGAGGACACAGATAAAACTCCAAGTGGCCTCAACGACTCTTTAAAAAGAATGCAAATGACCAGCTGTCTGCAAGGAGTATAACTCCTTCTGTTCTCCACCATCCGGTCAGAGCTGAAGAAGCTTCTTGAATGAGAAGTGAAAATGTCTTCAAAGAAGAAAACCAGAAAGCCCCATTGTCTCTTGAAAAAAAAAGCACCTTGGGGACAACCCTGACTTGGAGGATGGAGCATCTTCACAGACAAGATTTGACTAGTTTTTGTCGAACTGGTTCCAGAACTGATCATGCTCTGAAGCATTTTCAACATCTGGATCTTCTCCCAGGCTCTGAGTAAGGATGGTGGGAGGACCTGCTGGGCGTGTGGCATTTGTTTAAATCCTTGCCATCTGTTGATTGTTTTGTGGAGATGGTTATTTTAATTGTTGCGTTGTTTTGTGAGCCACGCAGAGGCAGTCAGGAGTTGGGTGACGCCTAAATCGAACTAATGAATAACTGCACCTGCCTTCAACATAAACCGAACATATTGCCCACCTTACTGAGTACAGGTAGTCCTCGACTTACAAGAGTTTGTTTAGTGACCTTTCAGATTAACAGAGTTGGAAGGGACCTTGTAGGTCATCTAGTCCAACCCCCTCTCGCCCCAAAACTACACCGTTTCTGACAGATGGCAGTCCAGTCTCTTCTTGAAAGCCTCCAGGGATGAAGCTCCCACAATTTCTGAATAACAAAATAATAATGTTAACAGAGTTGGAAGGGACCTTGTAGGTCATCTAGCTCCACCCACTCCCGCCCACCACCCAAGCAGGGGACCGTACACTGTTTCTGACAGATGGCAGTCCAGTCTCTTCTTGAAAGCCTCCAGGGATGAAGCTCCCATTCAAAGTTACAACAAAGCTGGAAAAAGTGACTTAAGACCATTTTTCACACTTGTGATCATTGCAGCGTCCCTGTGGTCACGTGATCAAAATTCAGAAGCTTAGCAACTGGCATGTACTTATGACAGTTGCAGTGTCCCAGGGTCATGTGACAAGCAAAGTTGGAAGGTCGCAAAACGGGAGGCCAGAATTGATCCCCTTTTTGAGAACTTCTGACAAGCAAAGTCCTTGGGGAAGCCAGATTCACTTAACAACTGTGTTCCTAACTTAACAACTGCAGTGATTCGCTTAACAACGGTGGCAAGAACGGTCGTAAAAATGGGGCAAAAGTCACTTAACAAATATCTTACTTAGCAACATACATTTTGGGCTCAACTGTGGTTGTAAGTCAAGGTTGACTTGTATTTATATATATATATAGTAAAGCACGGGTATCGAGCTAGTGTATGTATATATATATATATACACTAGCTCGATACCCGTGCTTTGCTATGGAACTATGTGGTCAGGCTTTTTTGGGGAGGAAAATAAGTTTTTGGGGAGGAAAATAAGAGGGGGGGGGGAATTCTGCCTCTGCCTACCAGCATCCAATGATATTCATCTGGCTAGCATCCTGTCAGTGTGTGACAGAGAGTTGAGGGCAGTTTGGAAACTGAAACAGTACTTGCTGTGTGAGCAAGGAGACAGCAAGGAACCTGGACGTAGCTTAGCTCAACTGTTCTGCATTAAAGCTGCTTGGTGCTGTGAAACTGAAACTCCTCTCCTCTGCTTGTGTTTTGCCTTTGGAACAGATTTCTTTTCAGCTGGGGAGGGGGAGTAAAACTCCTTGGCATCAGAGCATGTTAATAATAATATAAAAAATACTAATGCTGTGATGGTTATTTCAAAAAATATCCATCCATCCATCCCAAAAATCAATCAATCAATCAATCAATCAATCAAGCAAGCAAGCAAGCAAGCAAGCAATCTAATTGTCTATCTATCTATCTATCTATCTATCTATCTATCTATCTATCTATCTATCTATCTATCATCTCTCATCTATCTATCTATCCATCCATCCATCCATCCATCCATCCATCCATCCATCCATCCATCCATCCATCCCAAAAATCAATCAAGCAAGCAAGCAAACAAGCAATCTAATTATCTATCTATCCATCCATCCATCCATCCATCCACCTACATACTTACCATGTCTGTCTGTCTGTCTCTATATCCATCATTCACCCATCCCAAAAATCAATCTATCTTATCTACCTACCTACCTATCTATCTGTCTAACCGCAAGGTCATGTCAGACTCTCTGATTTCATTTGGACACAAGCTGCGCAATTCCCTGACACGGTCGCTAAACGAGGACTGCCTGTAGCCCACTTCCAGTTCTGTAATTGTGCTTCTCCAGCACATTTTGAAGAGAATATGCTAGAAATTTGGCTGCACCCAGCCCAACTCCACCACAGCACCCAGAATGCTGGGAACGCCCCGTGTTTGCTTTCGTGCCATTTGCTGATTATGTAGAAATGTAACGGTAATAAAAATTGGGAACGGTAATAAGAGAAAGACAAAGTTAAAATTGCAAAACCCCTCTGTTAACAAACTGTTATTGTAACGAACTCATAAAAAAAATTCACCATGGCTTCAATCCCCTATCATCCCAAATATTGGTCCTGGGTCCAAACATCCAAAGTTTTTTTTTTCCTCCTTAAAATATCTTTTATTAATTGCTGATTAATTGAATATAATAAGTCCAGGCTTCAAAGCAACCTCTCTTCCTCCTTGAATTAGAAATTCTTGAACAAATGGCCCGAAGTAATCGTGTGGCACTTTTTTTTTTTCTAATTGGCAACTTTTATTAAAAGGCATAAGTGTTGGTGAGCTACAGCTGATGCCTCTGAATAAAATTTATTAGTCAGAAAAGCTGCTACCAGACCCCTCCTGATTTTGGACTGTTCACACCCTTCTCCTCCCACAGTGAACAAACTGCGAAGAAGAAAAACAACCAACCAACCAGTTTATTTCTGAGTTTTGAAATCTCACCTGGTAGTTCTCCAATCAAAAATGGCATTTATTGGGGTAGGGGCTTTTTTGCAGGGGGTGGGGTGGGGAGAAATAATTATGAGGGAAATTAGAGAGGGAGGTAACAGAATAACAGAATTGGAAGGGACCTCAGAGGTCTTCTAGTCCAGCCCCCTGCTCAAGCAGAAGACCCTATACCATTTCAGACAAATGGTGGTCCAGTCTCTTCTTAAAAAACCGAGAACTAAGGAGGAATTTACTGATAGTGAGAACAATTAATCAGTGGAACGGTTTGTTTGTTTATTTATTTGATTTGTCAATCACTTACAAGATAACAGGTATAAGTATAAACATGAATAAGAATACAGGAAATAGGTACAAATAAATGGGGACAATAGGACAGGGATGGTAGGCACGATGGTGCACCTATGCATGCCCCTTACAGACCTCTTAGGAATGGATATCTCTCTCCCTTCCTTTCCTTCCTTCCTTCCTTCCTTCCTTCCTTCCTTCCTTCCTTCCTCTCCACCCCTCCCTTTTCTCTCCTCCCTCCATGCTTTTCTCCCCTTCCTTCCTTCCCCCTTCCTTCCTTCCTTTTCTTCCTTCCTTCCTTCCCCTTCCTTCCTTCCTTCCTTCCTTCCTTCCTTCCCCTCTTCCTTCCCTCTCCCCTCCCCTCCTTCCTTTTTCTCCCCTTCCTTCCTTCCCCCTTCCTTCCTTCTTTCCTTTCTTATTAAATTTTTATTTTATTGATTTATCTGATTTGTCAACCGCTTACAAGATAACAGGTATAAGTATAAACATGTGTAAGAATACAGGAAATAGGTACTAATAAATGGGGACAACCCCTTGCAGACCTCTTAGGAATGAAGTCAATAGTGGATAGTTTAAGGTTAAAGGAATGCGGGTTTAGAGGATGTAACAACAGAGTCAGGGAGTGCATTTCAGGCATTGACCACTCTGTTGCTGAAGTCGTACTTTCTGCAATCAAGTTTGGAGCGGTTAACATTGAGTTTGTATCTGTTGTGTGCTCTTATATTGTTGCAGTTGAAGCTAAAGTAGTCATTGACTGGTAGGACATTGTAGCAGATAATTTTGTGTACTACGCTTAAGTCCAACCTGTTTACCTCCAAAAGTTGTGTGAATGCTCCAGCACTGGAGGCTTTGAAGAAGAGAATAGACCGCCATTTGTCTGGAATGGTATAGGGTCTCCTGATTGAGTAGGGGGTTGGACTAGAAGACCTCCAAGGTCCCTTCCAACTCTATTATTCACTTATTCTGATCTTACTTAGTTACGGAGTCCAACAAAGTTAGTCAGATGCTTCCGCCATCTGTGGCTTCTTGTACTGCATCCTGCAAGAGAAAGAATGTCATGAAGTCACCGATGTTGAAGATCGAAATGACATCTGCTCGCCCTCTTTATTTATGTCATTTTTTTTTAACAGTTGCTGGTTTGAGATGAAAGGTGAAATTTCTAGTTAATAGCTCAGCTCCGTCTCTCCGCAAAAGGTTTCCCAAAGCTGCCATTTGTGTATGACATGTTGTAACCCTACTTTGTGCATTTTCATGCTCTTTTTATAACAGGCAAATACACTGTGCATTGTTTGGGTAACATCATGCCACATTTTATCGAGAGCTGGCACTCGGTGTTCATGAAATTTCTCAGGATAAACACAAGCTGGGATCTCTTTTGGCCTACATTCTTCCTTCTGGGGGCATTAAGCAATGCTCACATACCGGAACCTGAAGGACATTATTTAACTCCCAAAGGTGCTTTTTCAAGAGGCAACTGGACTTTCTGGTTTTTCTTTGAAGACATTTCAAATTGGACTTTCTGCATGGTGGATCCAGTCAGAGCCAAAGAAGCTTCTTGGATGAGAAGCGAAACGTCTTCAAAGAAAAAACAGAAAGTCCAGTTACCTCTTGAAAAAGCACCTTTGAGACAACCATGGCCTACAGTAGATGACTGAGAATCTCCATAGACATTATTTAAGTCTACCACCCAGCCCCATGGTGTAAGCTAGAGTTTCCAATTTGGCAATTTTAAGTTTTGGGGACTTCAAGTCTCAGAATTCAACCCCCAGCCAGCTGAAGTCTACAATTCTTAAAGTTGACATGCTGGCTGGGGAATTCTGTAAGCTGAAGTCAACAATTCTTAAAGCTTAAATTCTGTAAGCTAAAGTCCACAAGTCTTAAAGTTGCCATTCTGGCTAGGGAATCCTGCAAGCTGAAGTCCACAAGTCTTAAAGCTTAAATTCTGCAAGATGAAGTCCACAAGTCTTAAAGTCCACAAGTCTTAAAGAGCTAAAGTCTACAAGTCTTAAAATGCCAAGGTTGGACATTTCTCAACCATCCCCAAACTCAATCTAGATGTCTGCGGAAAAGATGCTATTTACACACTTTTTTGTTCTACTGATGAATAATCTTGGTGGAGAACCATCCTAGTGATTGATTATCGTGAAGTTAGGTGGTATGACTCTTATCGTTAGGGTAAGAAGCAGAAAACAAAGCAATCTTAGTACCGTGGAGCTAAAACTTGCAATTTCTTATAATGTTTCTTCTCACATGACATAGGCATTTGGATCTCTTTCTTGTTTATGGAACAACATGATTTTTTTTTCAACCTTCTCTTGGGTAGACTTCAATCTGTTCTTCTGCATCTTGTATTCTAGGGGCCTGATCTTCTTCTGCATGATATCCTCTCAGGTGTCTTAAGTAGTGTTTTCATATCCTTGTCCATCTTCTCTCCTTGAGGCTAAACATCTGCGACTTGACTTTGCTACTTTGTCAGATCAAGCTTCTAGTTCATGATAATCCTCATGATATTACTCGGAACCTGCTCTGATTTATCTCAGTAATTCTCAATAATTGATTATCATATTATTACATTAATGTTTCATCTCAATAATTCTTATTTCTGTCTTCCCATTCAGCAATTTCTTTAACATTTTATAGAAGTCGTTAAGTCATTCATACAAGTCATTAATTCACGGAAAAGATTGGTTAAGAATGATATCTTGTTTCGTTCCATCCAGAAACTCTTTCTGGTCTAATGAGGAACTATTGATAAACCCCATTTCTGTCTGTGGTCACTAATTAGAATGCAGCTTGCTAATTAGAATGTCATGGTTGAGTTTGTCAAAGAACTTACTGATGTTCCATGAAACCTTAAAACTGATTCTGGTTCAGAGCTTGGGGGTACAGAGTGAGTAGTTTAACCCATATCATGGTTAATTGTGTTGGTTGGTTTTTATCTCAGTTGCTGTATATATTACTTATTGGGGATTTTTGGTGATGTTTTTAATCTGGTTTCATTGTGAGCAGTACAGAGTGAGGTATGTGCAATGGGCAGCTATATAAATTGAATGAACGAATGAATGGATGAATGAATAAAGTAAGTGAGTGAATGAGTGAATGAGTGAATGAATGAGTGAGTGAGTGAGTGAGTGAATGAATGAATGAATTATTGAATGAATGAATGAATATGTTTTACTAAAATCATGATACGTTATGTTGATAGCATTCCCACAATCTATTAAATATCTTTTAAAAAAGTAAGAGTCTGGGATTTAAATCTATTCAAAGTAAAGAAGAATTCCCTACCATGTTTCTGTCAGTTTGGACTTTCAATGTTTTTCCTTTGTGTTGATCTTCACAATGGTCTTGGAGTACATACTCTCTTCTTATAGGAGAACCAATAGGAGTTGAATAGTTGTTTATTGGGATTTGTATTTTAGTGTCTTCATTCAGCAGCTCTTACGCTACTTATTTCCACTTCCTTTATTTTTGAACTTGTGTGAAAAAAAGTCTATTTTTTGTTGTTGTTGCTTTCATGCTATGTTATGACCCATTGTTCTGAGCAATAGAATAGCATCATTCTGGCATTCTTACATCTCCTCGATGTGTCTTTTGCTCTACGTTGATCTGCTTTTAAGTTTTTGCTTAGCCTTTGAGCACTCTTGCTGGCAGGTCTAGGAAAACTCGCCATAGGGCAATTCAAAGCTGTATTAATTGTTTCATTCAGTAACTTTTATTACTGTGACCATGCTTTCATTGAGATTACTGCATAACTCTTGTGTTTCTGGATTGACTTTCTTTGTTTTATTATTATTGGCCATGGTTCTGTTGAAATTACTTTAATTTCCAAACATTGCTTTTTTTTTTTACATTCCAAGACCTGTGATTGACCATGTTCAGCTTCATTAACTCCCAAGTGAACATTGCCAGCTGATGTTCTAGTGTCTCTCATTTGATTTTGTAAATCTTTCTGCTCCTCTGTGAATAGTGTAGCCACTAGTGTTTTCATCAAAGATTTCCATCAAACTCCTGCAAGACTATGCAAACTACAAATAAATAACACATTGCTTTTGTGTTATATAACATACAACTGCAGGGTCCTTTCTTCCTACCTTTCTTCCTTCCTTCCATCCTTCCCTCCCTCCCTCACATCTATCTATCTATCTATCTATCTATCTATCTATCTATCTATCTATCTATCTATCTATCTATCTATCTATCTATCTATCTATCATCTATCTCATATTTATTAATATCTATCTATCTATCTATCTATCTATCTATCTTGGCATCTCTCTCTCTCTCTCTCCCTCCCTCCCTCCCTCCCTCCCCCTCCCTTCCTTCCTTCTTTCCCTCCCTCCCTCCTACATATTTCCTTCCTTCCCTCTTTCTCACCTATATCCTATCTTTCTCTCTCCCTCCTACACATTTCCTTCCCTCCCTCTTTTTCACATATTTTCTTCCTTCGTCCTTCCTTCCTCCTGTCTTTCCCTCCCTCCCTCCCTTGCATCCATCTATCTATCATCTATCATCTATCTATCATCTATCTATCTATCTATCTATCTATCTATCTATCTATCTATCTATCTATCTCTATCTATCTATCTATCATCTATCTATCTATCTATCTATCTATCTATCTATCTATCTATCTATCTATCTATCTATCTATCTATCTATCTATCTACCTATCTTCCTTCTTTCCTTCCTTCCTCCCAAATTCCATCTTAGATTCTTGTGTCAAACTTTTTGTGTGTTGCCTTATATTCCTGTTGCAGTCTTTGCTTACCCAGTAGGAAGCAATCATTCAGTTATCCCCAGGGCAAACAATCTGCTCTCAGAAGAATTCCCTTGCAACCAGTCTTTCTTCAAAAGATGGCCTCTTCACTCCTCCTGACCGAGGACAGCATCCTGCAAACATGCTTTTTTTCAGGAGGCAACTGGACTTTCTTGGTTTTTCTCTGAAGACGTTTCGTTTCTCATCTGAGAAACTTCTTCAGCTCTGACTGGATGGTGGGGAATAGAAGGATTTATATTCCTTGCAGACAGAGCTGGTCATTTGCATCCTTTTAGAAAATCATTGAGGCCACTTGGAGGTTTGTCTGTGTTCCTCAGGATCACCTGAGTAGTGCAAACGGGTGTGGAGCCTTCTTGGAACTGATCCACACCCATTTGCACTTCTCAGGTGATCCTGAGGACACAGATAAACCTCCAAGTGGCCTCAACAACCCTCTAAAAGGATGCAAATGACCAACTGTTTGCAAAGAATATAAATCCTTCCATTCCCCGCCATGCTGTTAGAGCTGAAGAAGCTACTTGGATGAGAAGTGAAACGTCTTCAAAGAAAATCCAGAAAATCCAGTTGCCTCTTGAAAAAAAAGCACCTTTGGGACAACCATGACCTGGATGACTAAGAACCTGGTCATTCCTCCTCTCTTCTTTATCTCATCCTCCTGTGAACTCCTGTTTGTTTTCCCTCTTTGCACATTCAGCGTTTGTTCATTCATAATATACATATGTTCCTCAGACATCTGCTCCTGTGTAGATATCTCTGTTTCTAATTCTTTTCTTTTTTTAAAAAAAAAAGCTTTTACTTTGCATTCCAAATACAGGCTGTCCTCGACTTACAACAGTTCACTTAGTGACCATTCAACGTTACAACGGCACTGAAAAAAGAGACTTATGACCATTTTTCACACTTAATGACCATTGAAGTCTCCCCGTGGTCACATGATCAAAATTTGGATGCTTGCAACTGACTCATATTTATGATGGCTGCAGAGTCCCAAGGTCACAAGATCCTTTTTTTGTGACCTTCGGACCAAGCCAAGTCAATGGGGAAGCCAGATTCACTTATCGACCATGTTACTGTGATGACCTGGGAAGCAGCACACACGTAATGAATTCCCAAACGTAAATAAATTTCCTTTCATGCCTCCAACTTGGCCCCACTGTTCAATTGTTTGCAGTTGGAGATTAAACTCTTTCCAAAATAGTCTCCAAAAGAAAGAATTACAGTCCAAACTCAAAGAACAGATATCGGAGAAATAAAAAAAAACCAAAACAAACCGCACTGAAGGAATTTCCATGACAGACCAGGATAATTAATTACAAACTTCAAATAGATAACAAGGCACAGTCCGTTGGAAGAACCCCAACCAAGATAAACCTTAGCCAGAAATAAAACACGATTTGCTTCTAGCAACTCTGTGTTTTAAATGATTCTCCTTTATACTATTCCCCCCAGCTGCAGCCAATGAGGGGGATCATGACTGCTTCCTCTCCCATAAGCCATGTTGTTCCCTTCTCTGTTCCTCCCTGTGTGTCCTAGGATGAAGATGGGATGGGCCTGGTTCTTCCTCTGACTGCCCAGCCGGCCTCTGCCCTTCCCCAGCCTCCTCCACAACTGGAGCCGCACCTCTACGCTCTGTTGGCTGTTCCTCCTCTCCCTCGGAGTCAGTCTCCAACAGGGGCATGACAGTTACTAATTTAACACCAGCAGTGATTCACTTGTGTGGCAAGAAAGGTCGTAAAATAAGGCAAAATTCACTTATTGAATATACAGTGGTGGGATTCAGCCAGTTCCCACCACTTTAGGAGAACAGGTTGTTAACTTTCTGAGCCGTTTGGTGAACTGGTTGTTGGATGAAATCATTAGGGCAGAGAACTGGTTGTTCAATTATTTGAATCTCACCACTGCAAATACCTCACTTAACAACAACAGAAATGTTGGGCTCAATTATTGTCGTAAGTCAAAGACCACCTGTACTCTTTTTAGGTCAAGCTTCCCACTGCATATTCATTTTCTCTCAATACGAGAGCTACATCTAATTTTATTTTTATTTTCTAGGCACAGGTCTCATTAAAAAAAAAATGTGTCCCTGTTTAGGAAGAAAACTGTGAATGAGATCATGTGCTTATTTTTAGATAAATAAAGTAACCATCACTCACCACTCCTCTTAAGAGCACAGGACTGCTTTTGTTGAAACAGCAGGGGACAGGTTGAAGGATGGGGAAAAGGCAAGAATTTTGCACACACACACACACACACACACACACACACAGAGAGAGAGAGAAAAAGACACAATTCCTGTCTAAACAACAGCGATGGTTATCCTCACAATGCTTTTCAAGCAAATAATCTGTGCTTCTTGGATCTGGGTGGTTCTCAACTTACCACCATCTGCTTAGTGACCGTTTAAAGTAACGATGGCACTGAAAAAAGTGACTTAGGGCCAATTTTCACACTTATGAGCGTTGCAGCATTCCCATGATCAAGATTCAGACACTTGGCAACCTACAATTTATAGAATTGCAGAATTGTCGAATTGTAAAATCGTAGAACAAGGAACTATAGAATCATAGAATCATGAAATCATAAAACAATAGAACCATAAACCATAGAATCCTAGAACCATAGAACCATAGAATCATAGAACCATAGAAAACTAGAATCATAGAACCATGGACTTAAGGAATCGTGGAATTGTAGAACCATAGAACTATAGAATCAGGGAATCATAGAACCATAGAATTAGGGAATCATAGAACCATAGAATTAGGGAATCATAGAACAATAAAATCATGGAATCATAGAACCATAGAACTATAGAATCATAGAATCAGGGAATCATAGAACCATAGAATTAGGCAATCATAGAACCATAGAATAATAGAACAATACAACCAAAGAATCATAGAACAATAGAACCACAGAACCATAGAATCATGGATTCATAGAACAATAAAATCATGGAATCATAGAATCATAAAACCATAGAATCACAGAAGAATAGAACTAAAGAACCATGGAAACATAGAATCATGGTATCATAGAACCACAGAATCATAGAATCCCAAAACAAGAGAACCATGGAATAGAATCATGGTATCATAGAAGAATAAAACCATAGAATTATGGAATTGTAGAACTGTAAAACCGTAGAATCATAGAATCATAGTGCTAGAAGGGATCTTGGAGGCTGTCATGCCCTTGGTAGAGTTGGACTCTGAGGGAGAGGAGGAACAGCTGACAGGGAGTGGAGGTGTGGCTCCGGAGGTTGTGGAGGAGGCTGAGGAAGGGCAGAGGCCGGCTGGGCAGTCAGAGGAAGAACCAGGCCCATCCCCTCTGCATCCTAGGACATGCAGGGAGGAACGGAGAAGGCAACAACTTGGCTTACGAGAGAGGAGGCGGTCATGATCCCCCTCATTGGTTGCAGCTGGGGAGACTAGTATATAAGAGAGACAGTTACAACACAGCATTGCCAGAAGCAAAGCGTGCTTTATTTTGGGCTGAAGTTATCTTGGCTGGCGTCCTTCCAACGGACTGTGCCTTGTTATCTCCTTGAATTTGGTAAATACTTCTCCTGTTCCATTGTGGAAATTCCATCATTGTAGTTTGTTTGGTTTTTTTTTTTTATTTCACCTCTATCTGCTCATTAAGTTCAGATTGTTTTGCTCTCTTTTGAAGACTATTTTTGAGTACGTTTTATCTCCAACTGAGTATTATTGAACAGCGGGGCCAAGTTGGAGGCATTAAAGGACATTTATTTATGTTTTGGATTTTGTTATGTTTGTGTTACACGCTGGTTCATCACAGAGGCCTTCTAATCCTACTCCCCATTGAAGGAGTCCTTATACCATCCCAGACAAATAGCTGCCCAATCTTTTCCTAAGCCTCAAGCGATGGCGCACCCATATCTCCGGAACACAAGCTATTCCATTGATTAATTCTTCTCCCTGTCAGAAATTTCCTCATTTCCAGGTTGGCTCTCTCTTTGATGACCTTCCATGGGTTGTTCCTTGTTCTGCCCTCTGGTGCTTTGGGGGATAGGTGGACCCGCCCTCTTCCCATCCTTCAAATCATTCTCCTCCTTCTGCAAATTTCCCTCTGGCAGAGCCTTCTCATTAGCCTGCCTGGCTATTTAATTAAAGAAGCTCAGGCATTTTTTTTCTTCAAACTGTGTGATGTTGCGACTCTTTTTAAACCCCACCAGGATGCGCGATGTTGTAGTTTCTCCCCAGTCAGAGTTGATCTCCACTTCCTGAGGAGACTGCTTAATAGAAGAGCGAGCAGAGAGAGTTTTAATTGTTAATGAATCAGGCTGCATTAAGATGGCTCTTAGGCTCCATTTTATTTACTATAATTAAGTGAATGGTCTGTGGGCGCGCAAAATCAGGCAGGAAAAGGGGGCATTTCAATTCTCCCATCTTTTAATGAGTGGCAACACTATTTACACTTTGTGCACTTTCCATTTTTTTTCCCAGGCAAATAGCAAGCGGAGAAGGTTGGAAATAATGATTAAACAAAAGCCACAAATGCATTCCAGGTCTTTTTAAATTGGAGTAATACAATGCATTTTTTTTTTTACTGTAATATGATTTATATAGTGGGGGGTCCTTGATGCTTCTCTGAACTTGGCTATTTTCTCGCAGACATTTCAGGATCCAACTAGGGAACATCATCAAACTCATGTTTACAAACTCATTTGCTGTTTACCTTGGATTTTATTTGGGTCCCTTATTTTTTATCTTGCATAGAGCCATAGGGTCCCCACTCCAAAAAACTTACAGGCAAAGGGATATACTAGATGCAAATCACCCCATTAAAACGAACAAATGGTCTTTAAATTAAAATGATTCAAACTTTCTCCAGCTCGCCCCATTTTTTAAGGGTGAAGAAAGTCACACCTCCCACTTTTGACAGCTATGGAGTTGGCTAGATTGCTAGGAAGAGATCTGCTGTTGATACCTGATTTGCAAAGCAGTCTGGTGTTAAAATGCAAATTGAACGAGGGTGTTGGGTTATATCGCTTTTAGAAGAGAACATTTGTCGCTTAGGGTTGAACTTGGTGGTCTCTGAGCTTGGTGGTTTTCTTTCAAAAGGTTTCATTAACAAACGATGTAAAGTCAGTGATAGAAGGGAGTGGGTTTGTCTGATGGAAGAGGAGGAGAACTGGGGGGATCTTTGGTGCTCTCTGAACTTGTTTGTTTTCTTGCAGATGTTGCGTTACCTTACCCAAATAGATAACATCATCAGGGCTAGATGGGAGTGGGGTTTAGGAAGAGGAGAGGTGGAGGAATATAATAGAGTAAGAGTTGGAAGGGACCTTGGAGGTCTTCTGGTCTAATGCCCTGCTTAGGCAGGAAACCTTATACCATTTCAGACAAATGGTTATCCAATCTCTTCTTAGAAACTTCCAGTGTTGGAGCATTCACAACTTCTTTATAACAACTTCTGGAGGCACTGATTAATTGTTCTCACTGTCAGGAAATTTCTCCTTAGATGCTTCTCTCCTTACTTAGTTTCCACCCATTGCTTCTTGTCCTGCCCTCAGGTGCTTTGGAGAATAGCTTGACTCCCTCTGTGTTGTGGTAGTCCCTGAGATATTGTAACACTGCTATCATGTCACCCCTAGTTCTTCGTTTCATTACACTAGACATACCCAGTTCCTGCAACCATTTTTTCATATATTTTGGCCTCCAGTCCCCTAATCCTCTTTGTTGCTCTTCTCTGCACTCTTTCTAGAGTCTCAACATCTTTTTTACATCATGGTGACCAAAACTGCATATTTCAAGTGTGGCCTTATGGAGGAGGAGGAGGAGGAGGAGGAGGATTCAAATTTTTTAACAACTGGTTCTGTGGGCGTGGCTTAGGTGGTGGGTGTGACTTAGGTGGTCATATGACTGGGTGGACATGGCTTGGTGGTCATGTTATTGGCTGGGCGTGGCCAACTCAATATCACTCACATCGAGGCACGCATCTCCTCGCCTGGCCTCTCATGACTGTGGGGATGCTGCAACAGTCGTAAGTGTGAAACATGGTCATAAGTCACTTTTTTCAGTGCCATTGTAATTTTGAATGGTTACTCCACACAAGCAAAGTACCAGCAAAGGAGGGGAAAAAAAACTCCAGAGAAGTTCCAGATACAGGAAGTCTAGTCCTACCAAGAATGTAATAAGGGTTAATGGAGAGGCAGTTTCTGTAAGCAACACCAGAATGTTTCCTTCCTGCCTTCCTTACAGGATTAGGCCAGTAATTTCTTGTAACAACTGGTTCTCTGAACTGCTTAGAATGTTAACAACCTGTTCTAGTGAATAGGTGCGAACTGGTAGAATCCCACCCCTGAGGAGGAGGAGGAGGAGGAGGAGGAGAAGGAGGAGGAGGATTGTGGTGTCCTTGATTCTCTCTGGGCTTAGTTGTTTGCTTATAGGCAAACATTTTGTGACTCAACTAAGTAACATCATCAATCTATCTAGTTGGTTAATGAAATGTATGCAAAAAAAACAGCCAAGCTCAAAGACCTCCAAGACCCCACTATTTGGTTGGGTACAGCTATTAATTATAGAGGATATATAGTTATTTTTACTGCTATTAATGTTTTAGATTGATCACCTTAGTAAATAACTGTAATAACTCTTAATATAGTAAAATGAATGAATCTTATATTCTGTGATTTACCTTACTGGTAGTTTACTGTATTTACCTCCCTCTGTTTTTGTTTGTTTTGTCTTATTTAAAAAGAAATTGCTGGTCATCGACCTCATAAATATTACTGATTATAAAGGAAGCTCTATTAGACTCTTGGAAGCATAAAGACTTCCTTCTCAGAAAGTGGTGGAACAGAAAATAGTCCTCGATTTACCTGTTTTTTTTGGGGGGGGAACTGGAATTTCCACGAATCAGCAAGGAGGGGTTGTTAATTAAGTCACGTCTGATTTTACAATATTTTTCACCGTTGTTGTTACGCTGCCGTTGTTAAATGAACCGTGTAGCGTTTAAGTCAATCTGGCTTGCTCTCTTGATTTTGCTTACGGGAAAAAAACCTGGGAAGGTGTGGCAATCATGTGACTCCAGGATTCTGCATTCATCATAAACTGTTGCCAAGGGCCTGGATTTTGTTCATATGACCGTGGCCCAGTCACAGGTGAGGACTAGATATAAGTCACTTTTTTTTTTCCCAGTGACATTGTAGTAATATCGCTAGGAATAGCACTCAGACTTATATACCGCTTCAGAGTGCTTTGCAGCCCTCTCTAAGTGGTTTATAGAATCAGCCTATTTGCCCGCAACAATCCAGGGCCTCATTTTACTCACCTTGGAAGGCTGAGCCAACCTTGAGATGGTGAGGATCAAACTCCTGGCAGTCGGCAGAATTAGCCTGCAATACTCCATTCTAGCCACTGCAGCTCTTCTATACTTGAGTAATGAAATGTCTGCAAGAAAACAACCAAGGTCAGAGAGCACCAAGGATCCTCCTCCTCCTCCTCCTCCTCCCCTCCCAAATCTCACTTCCTTCTTGCAGTGATGCTTCTGTAATTTCAAATGCATCAAGCATCGGAGAAATCAGAAGATTCAAGCAGTTCAAATGATTGCAGAGTTTTATTGCAAGCTTAAGCTCCCTACAAGAATCTGACCAACTAACGGACAAGGGAAGCGAGCAGGAGATAAGAGAGAGGCATTGAAGGTGGATGTAAATCTCTGATGGGCAGGAAGGGATTTGTGACTTGTGACACTTTTGACCTGACCCTCGGAACTTGGGAGCTTTCTTTCAAAGGTTTCATTAACAAAGCACGTAAGGTCATATCCTGCAAAATGGCCCCTAAACTAATAGTTGTAAAGAATACCTGTATCTTGGCTACCTCGTTATATTTAAGAAGTCAGTGCAACTCCTATCTGTTCACAGCATGGATATTCTTTAGGGAAAGTTGAATCTTTGGCAAGGATTCTTGCTAGCATTGATCTAAACCAGGGGTCTCCAACCTTGGCAACTTTAAGACTTGTGGACTGAGGAATTCTGAGAGTTGAAGTCCACAAGTCTTAAAGTTGCCAAGGTTGGAGACCCCTGATCTAAACTCTGATGGTTTTTTTTTTTCAAATCCCTTCCCAGAGATCTCCATGGATTACTGAGAATAAGAGAATAGCAGAGTTGGAAGGGACCTTGGAAATCATTTAGTCCAACCCCCTGTCCAAACAGGAGACCCTATACTGTTACAAATGGCTGTCCAATCTCTTCTTAAAAGCTTCCAGTGATGTAGCACCCACAACTTCTGGAGGGGAAGTTGTTCTGGAGGGGAAGTTGTTCCACTGGTTGATTGTTCTTACTCTCAGAAAATTTCTTCTTAGTTCTAGGTTCTCTCATTGATTAGTTTCCGTCTATTGTTTCTTGTCTTGCCTTCAGATGCTTTGGAAAATAATTTGAACCCCTCTTCTCTGTGACATTTCCTCAAATATTGGAAGACTGTGATCCTGTTACCCTTAGTCCTTCTTTTCATCAGACTAGACATACCCAATTCCTGCAACCATTCAAACTTCTCTTCTTCTTTGGTTTTAGTTTATAAAATCTGGACTGAATAAGGAAGAACCATTTGGCTGCTCTGGAAATGTCACATCTACTTTACTTGTTAGTAGCCAAAGGAGGTGAAAGGATGTGACATGCAAATTCCTGACATTGTACATGAAGTGAGTCAAGCATGAAGGAACAGAGATAGGTCGAGACGAGAGCTCAATGAGAAGATCATTGTTTGGGTGCTTTGTCCTTCTCTTCCGGCGAGGTCCAAGTGGAAGAAGAGATTTGGAAGAATGTCCTGAAGGAGACGAAATTGAATTCTGAAGGAGATAGACTACTGAAAGAAGGAGCATATCTATGCAAAGCAGGAGGGAAAAGAGAATGAAGAATGACTTAGCACTGTCCATCTCAGACACTGGATTTTTAATATCTTTGCTTGCATCGGTTATATACAGTTCGAGGAAGGATGGAGATTTAAGGCATATCTCTACCAATGTTATTAGTTATAAAGTCATGTTTTACCCATAGCGACCCTATGGACAACGTTCCTCCAGGCCTTCCTGTCCTCTACCATCTTCTGGAGTCCATTTAAGCTCACGCTGACTGCTTCAGTGACTCCATCAAGCCACCTCCTTCTCTGCCGTCCCCTTCTTCTTCTTTTGCCCTCAATCATTCCCAGCATTAGGCTCTTCTCCAGTGAGTCCTTCCTTCTCATTAGGTGGCCAAAGTGTTTGAGTGTCATCTTCAGGATCTAGCCTTCTAAAGAAGACCCAGGGTTGATCTCCTCTAGGACTGACCGGTTGGATCGCCTTGCAGTCCAAGGGACTCTCAGGATTCTTCTCCAGCACCATAGTTCAAAGACCTCCATTCTTTGGCACTCAGCCTTCCTTATCGTCCAACTTTCACAGCCATACATTACAACTGGGAAAACCATAGCTTTGACGATGCGCACTTTTGTTGGCAGGGTGATGTCTCCGCTTTTTTTCCCCATCTATCAATAGAAGAAAATATTCATAGCTCAATGTTGATCTGTAGGCTCCTTGGTGTTATCTGAGCTTAGTTGTTTGCTTGAAGATGTTTCATTATCCAACTAGCTAACATTATCAGTGCCAGAAGGAGGTAAGATCTGTAAAGAAGAAGAGGAGTAGAAGGACTGTGAGGTCTTTGTTGCTCTCTAGCTTGGTGGTTTTCCTGCAGATATTTCATTACCAAACTAAGTAACATTATCAGCACTAGAAAATAGGGTTTGTGGAGGGGGAGGGGAAGAAGGAGGAGAAGGAGGAGTGATATGCCCCCACCCTCTCGTCACTTTGGACATTGTTTCATCTTCTTTCTATTTCAAGAAAAATTGCAGAATTCTTCCTCTCCAGAATTCTTTCTGGCCTGGAAAACTGGAGACATCAACCTGATTTCCTTTCAAACCACATAGATTTAAGCTCCTTGAATCTTGCATCATAACCCTGATTGACAGTGATTTTTTTTTAAAGCTGATTGTGGCATTCGGGATGTCTTTTCTTGGTTACGTTTGATGTTTTTCTAGCCAGGGATGGAGAGAAAGGAATGTCCCCCCTCCAATCTAAAAGTAGTTGTTTGGAAATGTCAACAGGGTATCAACTGTATATTTGAATTGAGTCTTTACTATGATGGGCAGATTCTGTTTGAGAAGTATGGAGACCAAAGCTTCTTAAAGAAAAATCAGAAAGTCCAGTTGTGCAGGGTCCTCGCGGAGGCTCTGGGAGGGGGAGGCCGTTTTTGCCCTCCCGCAGACCTGAGGGAAGCCTCCGGATTCTGGGGTAGGTGAAAAATGGCCCTCCAGGAAGTTCTGGTAGGCCAGGCCCACCGTGGCCATACCCACCCAGCAACTGGGTAGCAAACTGGTTGCTGGGATTTTGGAATGAGTGATCCCCTTTTGCGACCTTCTGGCAAGCAAAGTCAACAGGAAAGGCAGAGTCACTGCCAACTCATAAAATATTTCTATGGTCTTTTAGAGTTGCCAACAGAAAGGGAGGGGGGGAAAAGCAATGTGGCAGCTTGCAAACCGAAAGTGCATTCCATAAATGTTTCCCAAGATAGTAACTAGGTGACTGAAGTTTCTGCCTTGCAAAATTCTAACTGGAGAGCATGATTGAGGACTCTTGGCTATGGATGTGTCCCATTGGAGAATATGAATTATGATACACCCAGGGAGTGGGGGAAAACTAGGGTCAAGGGTGACAATGAATGATGTTTTGCAGAGTTGACTACACCCAGGCAGTGCTGGCATGTTTACTCCTAATAAATCTTCTTTAAGCTCTGGAAATCTGGCTAGAGACTCATGATTTAAATGGGGGTAACTACTAGAGCCCTGACAGTCACTTCACAACTGTGTTACTAACTTAACAACTACAGCAATTCACTTAACAACCGTGGCAAGACAGGTCGTAAAATGGGGCAAAATTCACTGGATCTATGAATTTCAGATTAGGACAACTCACAAGGGCCAATTCGCTGTGAGACAACTCACCACAGGACAAGAGGTACACTAATATAGAAGAAATAGTCGAATAGAATCACTAAAGAAAGGATGCCAAAGGGTGGACAAAATAAAATGTGAACGACAAAAATTGATTTTTTTTTTAGTTACTTGAAAGAATCAAATTGAATTGTTGAGTTGTCCCACAGCAGGTTGGCCATGGCGAGTTGTTTTATTCTGAAATTTAGTGAACAGAAGTTTTGCTTAGCAATGAATGATTGAATGAATTATTTATTTATTAGCCAAGTGTGATTGGACACACAAGGTATTTGTCTTGGTGCAAATGCTCTCAGTGTACATAAAAGAAATTGTCAAGAGTCAAGAATCATCAGGTACAACACTTAATAATAGTCATAGGGTACAATAAGCAATCAAATCATACTAGGAAACAGTCAATATAGATTGTAAGGATACAAGCGACAAAGTTACAGTCATACAGTCACAAGTGGGAGGGGATGGGTGATAAGGAGTGATGACAAGATTAATAGTAATAGTAGTGCAGACTTTGTAATAGTTGGACAGTATTGAAGGAATTATTTGTTTAGCAGAGTGATGGCATTCGGGAAAAAAAACTGTCCTTGTGTCTAGTTGTTCTGATGTGCAGTGCTCTATAGCGTCGTTTTGAGGGTAGGATTTGAAACAATTTATGTCCAGGATGTGAGGGATCTGTAAATATTTTCACAGCCCTCTTTTTGACTCGTGCAGTATACAGATCCTCCATGGAAGGCAGGTTGGTAGTAATTGTTTTATCTGCAGTCCTAATTATCCTCTGAAGTCTGTGTCTTTGTTGGGTTGCAGAACCAAACCAGACAGTTATAGAGGTGCAGATGGCAGGCTCAATAATTCCTCTGTAGAACTGTATCCACAGTATTTATGTTTATAATACTCTCAATATAATTTATATATTAAAAATGCATTCAAAGAGATTCCACCTGCAGAAACTCAGCGATAAATCATGGTTTCTATTGTGGTTTCCAAGATTCTGTACTTTATTCCAAAATGTTTGCATTCAAATACCCATTGAAGTCTGTGTGATTCACACATCCTTGGCTGTGTTTGGTTGCCAGGGATTTGATATTAATCTTGGAAATGGACTCATTTTTAAAATATAGAACATTCCCTTAGTGCAGTGACATGTTCAGCAGCAGAAGTTTTACGTGTATCTCTCTAGCTACAAATATCCTCTCGCTGAGCAAGATTCTCTCATACTTAAAAGAAAATAAATCAGCCCTTAGGAAGATTTAGGATAAGCATCTATGGCAGCAAAAGTACGGAATTCAAATTAAGAGAGGTGTGGGGGGAAAATCAAGCCATTTAAATACAGCTAATCCTTGAGTTATGACTGGTTGCTTAGTGGCTGCATTTGAAGTTACTACAGACCTCCTTAATGTGATTGCGTTTATGACCAGTTCTCCAGAACTGGTCAGAACCTGCTGAATACCACCTCTGATCGTAATTCCAGGAGGTAATTACTATAAAAGTTTAGTCAGTGGAGGTTTCCTTACAAGCATCTTCATGTTTCTATTTTCTCTTTTTCAGAATACAGAAAAAGTCCTCGTCCCTTCAGTCACGTTGATCGTTGGCTGTGGGGTGTCGTCCTTGACCCTCCTTCTCCTGATCATCATTTATATCTCAGTCTGGAGGTAAGGATTGGATTTCTCAGCATCAAGTATTTCAACTTCCTTTTCTCTCTGAAAAAGGAAGTTTGCAGGGGCTCCGGAAAAAAATTAGACAGATGTGTTGTGACCTGTCGGCCACCGGCCCCTCCAGCAGCCGAATCATAGGAGGAGGAGGAGATGTGGGAATCAGGGTCAGCATCAAGCCAACTTGGGAGCTCCAAGGGAGGAGAGGAAATGGAGCTGGCACAGAGAGAGGGAGGGAGGGAGGGAGAGAGAGAGATGGAGCCTGGGCCACCCATCAACCTTCAGATGGAGAGTCAACAGTTCCCAGGTCTGGAGGTGGCTGTTGAAGAACAGGAGGAACAGCTGGGTGCAGTGCCTGACGTGCGGGTGTGCAGAAGGCAGAGGAGAGGAGGGCAGTGGAACTCTATGGGCTGGTCTTTGGGACAGAAGAGCCACCGCTGCTAGCAAAGCCTCACCGTAGCTCTGGGGATAAAAGGCAGGGGACGGAGATGAATACCGTATTTGCCGGCGTATAAGGCGACTGGGCGTATAAGGCGAGCCCCCAACATTTCCACTCAAAATATAGAGTTTGTTATATACTCGCCGTATAAGACGACCCCCCACTTGGAGGCATGTTTTCAGGGCAAAAGTCATCTCATACGCGGCAAATACGGTAAGTTGTAACACTTGGGGTATTCTGGATATAATTCTTGATTGACACCCCCGCCCTTTCCCCAAACTTACAAAGCCACCAAAATGCTTTAGAGAGGCAGCTTCGCCTTCTCAGGCTGGCACTCAATTCCTCCCTTTCTTTGTGACAGCCCCCGCGTGCGTGCCCGGGACCCAAGGGTGGGTGATGGACAGCTGCCAACTCTCTCTCTCTCTCTCTCTCTCTCTCTCTGTGTGTGTGTGTGTGTGTGTGTGTGTGGTGTGGAGGGTAATTCCGGCTATCTCTGGCCTCCGCTCGGTTTTAAAGTCGCTTGGCCGGTTCCCAAGTCGCAGCGCGCTGGCCGGGAGGCAGCGGCGCCGGGTGGCAGCTCGGTGCAGGGAGGCGGATCTTTCTCTCTTAAGTGAGGAGGGGACAAGAGGAGGGATGGGATGGGACAGGGGGATGGGAGGTCCCTCGCCTTCTTCCACCGCCCACCGAACCTTTTTGCTTCCCAAGGGGACCTGAAAGCAGCTCGGGAGCCGGGTGGCCCTGCCCAGCAGGGTCCCATCAAGACTTCCGGACGGCACCCCCCGCCCCAAGCACAGCCCTCCCGGTCTTTCAAGAGGGAGGGAGAAGCGGGGAGGAGCAAAGTGCCGCCCCCCGCCCGCTGCCCAGAAGGAGGGCACCACAGTCCCCCCCACCTTCTCCCTCCCACTCCCGGGCCATTACACGGCTCGGGGCTGGCTAGAGCGACGGCCCCGCCAGAGACCCTCCAGCTCCACCCCCACCCCACTTCCAGATTGGCCTCCGCCAGCGCCCCGAGCCGGACGGTGAGGGGTGGTGGGAGGAGGAAGGAGAAGACTCCGGCTGGGCTTGAAGGGGCTTCGCAAGTTGCGGAGCCCGCCCCCGCTCGCTCTTGCTGAGTGACAAGCGTATTTACCGGCGTATAAGATGACCCCCCACTTGGAGGCATGTTTTTCAGGGCAAAAAAGTCGTCTTATCGCCGGCAAACATCTGACCAGATGTGGCAGTCAATTATTCATCTTCCGGACAGACAGACTTGTTAGCCTGTCTGAGAGAGAGAAGTTTTGTGCCAGGGCTGCCGGCACTCCTAATTAAAGGAATCTTTTGAGTTCACTTCAGAGGGTTTGTCGTGTTTGGGGAGCTGGGTCAGAACAAGAATGGTCTCGGTGACTGTGGTGGTAGCGAGTAAGACAAGCTAGAAAGCAACAGATCTTTAGGCTGGAGGTCCTTCAGCCTACTATAGTTGGGCCTCAGGTCTACCAGCTGCTAGACCTTAGCATTAAAAAAAAATCAGATTCTTTCCCCCCCCATAAACTTTGTTAATCTTTTATAACTTTAAAAACAAACAAAAAGGGTTAATATCTTGACATTAACAGTTTGTGCCATTCATCTTATATTACTATTTTGTGCCTTATTTACAAATATGTACAATTTATGCAAATGTAAGCATTTAACCTATATGTTGCTTATCATTAATTTTTTCATCATCCATCTATCTTAGCTCAATCCATTTTTCCCAAATCCTATAATACTCGGACTCCTCCTTCTCTTGTAATATCAGAGTTAATTTATCCATCTCAGTACAACTCATTATTTTTTTGGATAGTCAGTTCATCTGATGGTATACATGTATGTTTCCAACACTGGGCATAGGCAATTCTAGCTGCCGTTAAAATATGTAATACTATATATTTTGTATTTCTACTATATTTCTTTTTAAATATCCCCAGTAAGAATAGTTCCGGTTCTAATTCTATATGTTCATTAGTGATCTCCTGCAACCATTTTTTTTAATTTTTAGCCAATATTTTTGAGTCTACGGGCAGGACCCCCACATGCCAGTTTCATGGAAAGGTCACCGAATGACCAGATGACTGCTAAGGAATATAAATCCTTCCATTCCCCACCGTTCAGCCAGAACTGAAGAAGCTTCTTAGATGAGAAGTGAAACATTTTCAAGGGGGGAAAAAACCCCAAGAATTTCCAGTTGCCTTTTGGAAAAAGCCCCTTTGGGACGTCCGTAGCACGTCCTTCGCCCAAATTTCATCCTCCCAACAATCCTGGGAATTGAGTTAAACTGAGAGATGAGATCGTCTCAAAGCCTCCCGATGCTCCAGCTACGGTTAGATCCCGGATCCTAGTCTCGTGCCCTAACCACTACACCACACTGCCTGTCCTATTGAAGTTTGACATGCTTTCTTTTCCTTCTGCTCCCTTGTTCCCTTCCTGCAGGTATATCCGCTCCGAACGATCGGTCATCTTGATCAATTTCTGCCTCTCTATCGTATCTTCCAATGCTCTCATCCTCATCGGACAAACTCAAACCCAGAACAAGGTAACTCTTAAGCCAGCTCCCCATATCTGGAATTAAAAACTTCATGGTCCATTCTTTAGCTTTTCTTTGGTGAATGATTTTGGGGTCCAAAACTAGGGCAAGCAGAAAGACGTACATTATCCATCTCTTTGTTGGAGAATGTAGGAAGCATGCTAAGGGTTTTGACATGCCTGCATGCACCCATACAAAGGCATCCGAGAAGATGGCTTTTAATTGTTCTTTGTTATCTCCTGCCCTGAAGCACGAGGCAAGGACAGGACTGGTTTGTCAGGGTTGAATGAATTCCATCTCTCCAGTTGCAAAGTAGAAAATGACCTAAATGGAGCCATGAAGAGAATATCTCACTTAGTTTGTGAGATAGATAAGAGATATTATGAGATATAAGAGACACTATATATTAAGATAGGTTCTTGAGAAAGATTTGATAGGTGGACCAAAAATGCCAAATGTGGCATTAATTAGATTTGTAATAAGATGTTAAGAGATATTGGACAACCATTTGCCTGGAATGATGTAGGGTTTCCTGCCTGAGCAGGAGGTTCGACTAGAAGACCTCCAAGGTCCCTTCTCTATTCTCTATTCTATTCTGTTCTGTTCTTTTCTATTCATTTCTGATTCTATTCTATTCTATTCTATTCTATTCTATTCTATTCTATTCTATTCTATTCATTTCTGATTCTATTCTATTCATTTCTGATTCTATTCTATTCTATTTCTGATTCTATTCTATTCTATTCTATTCTATTCTATTCTATTCTATTCTATTCTATTCATTTCTGATTCTATTCTATTCTACTCTATTCTATTCTATTCTATTCTATTCTATTCTATTCTATTCATTTCTGATTCTATTCTATTCTACTCTATTCTGCATTCTATTCTATTCTATTCTATTCTATTCTATTCTATTCTATTCTATTCTATTCTATTCTATTCATTTCTATTCATTTCTGATTCTATTCATTTCTGATTCTATTCTATTCTATTTGGATTGTATTCATTTCTGATTCTATTCTACTCTCTACTCTACTCTACTCCACTCCACTCCACTCCACTCCAATCCTCCCTCCCTCCCTCCTTCTCTCTCTCTCTCCATATATTGTAGATTTTCACGGGTTTGGGTATGCAGGTTTTGGCGTGTTCAGGTTTTTTCCCATGTAAGATTGAGAGTATCTTGGCGACGTTTCGATGAGGTCTTTAGGCTGGTGCTTTCGGCTTCATGCTTGTGTGAGCCTGAAGATGGTGAGTGGGACATCATAAACATCATCAAGATACTCTCAATCTTACATGGGAAAAGACTCAAACACGCCAAAATCTGCATATATATATATATATATATATATATATATATATATATATATATATATATATATATATATATATATATATATATATATATACACACACACACACATATACATACACATCACACACACACACACATATACATATACATATACATATACATATACATATACATACATACACACACACACACACACACACACACACACACACACACACACACACACACACACATATATATATATATATATATATATATATATATATATATATATATATATATATATATATATCTTTGGTTATTAGGTTTTCTCCCGCGTAAAATTGGAAGTATCTAGGCAACATTTCGATGAAGTCTCATTCATCATATTCAGGCTTGTGTCTTCGGCTTTGTGCTTCTCGGAGTAATGTGAGCTTGCAGCTGCTTCTTCCTTTTAACTGCTAGTGGAGGTGTGACTTGATTGGGTGGGGGCTTGGCTGTGTTCTGATTGGGTGGGGGTGTGTTCTCATTGGTTGGGGGGTTGGCTGTGTTCTGATTGGTTGGGGGGTTGGCTGTGTTCTGATTGGCTGGGGGTGTGTTCTGTTCAGGTGGGGGCTTGGTTGTGCTCAGGTTAGTCTTAGTTGCTGGGGGATTTGAGCTGGTGAGCTTTGATCCTGCTGTTTGGCTTCACGTTCGTGGTCGTGCCACATCTTCATGGTGGGCATTAGTTTGCTTCATGTATGGGTTGGAGGGGTTTGAAGTGGGTAGTGATGCAGCTGCGGTACAGCTTCTGGTCCGTGGTCGTGTCTCATCTTCTGTGTGGGTGTGAGTCTGCTTTGTACGTGGAAGTGTGGTGGTAGCATCTTGTGTGGCCCTTGTGGGTGTGGGTCTGGTGTCATTCTTCATGTTAGGTACTCGTTTGTTCATGAGGGCAGGTTTCCAAATGGCTGGTAGGTGGGAGGTATCATCTTGTTTATTCATGCTGTGTGGGCGTTTTTCTATCTATATGGCTTCTCTGATTATTCTGTTGTTGAAGTGTTCAGTTTTGGCGATAGTTCTGGTATTTTTAAAGTCAATCTCATGTCCTGTGGCTTTGAGGTGTTGGACCAGGGAAGAGGTCGGTTCTTCTTTTTTGATTGAGTTCTTGTGTTCTTCAATGCATCCACTTATTCTCCTGTTAGTTTGTCCAATGTATGTGGTGGGGCAGGCGGTGCAAGGGACTTTGTATACTCCTTGGTTTTCTAACTCGATTTTGTCTTTAGGGTTTCTTAGGATGGTGGATATTTTTCTGTTTGTGCAGAATGCTGTTTTAATGTTGTGTTTTTGGAGGATCTTGCTGATTTTGTCTGTAGTGCCTTTTATATATGGGAGGAGGGCTTTGCCGTTCTCTTGTTCTCTGTCTTGGATTTTGGTTGGGGTTTCTTTTTGGAATAGGTGGGTAATCGTCTTTCTTTGGAATCCATTGGCTGTTAGTACGTTAGTGAGAGTGTGTAATTTGGTTTTTAGGTGTTGTTCATTGGCTAAGCATTTTTTTCTGGAGATGAGCGTCTCGGCTACGGAATTGATCTGTGCTGGGTGGTGGCGTGAGACTGCGTGTAGATAGCGGTTTGTATGTGTTTTCTTCTGGTAGATGGTGTGTCCTAGGGAGCCATTGGATTTTTTGTATACTAAGACATCTAGGAAGGGAAGTTGATTGTTAGCTTCTGTTTCCATGGTGAATTGTATTTTGGGGTGTAGGCTGTTGAGGTGTGTGAGGAAGTTGTTCAGTTTTTCTTTCCCGTGTGGCCAGATTATGAAGGTGTCATCTACGTATCTGAGCCAGAGTTTGGGTTTGTGATCATATTTTTCTAGAGCTTGTGTTTCAAAGTGTTCCATGTAAAGGTTTGCGATGAGAGGTGAGAGGGGTGATCCCATGAGTGCTCCTTCTATTTTTTTGTATTTTTGTCCATTGCAGGTGAAGTATGTATTGGATAGGCAGTGGTTGGTCAGATCGAGGATGTGCTTGGGGGGGGGTTGTATTTGTTTTGAATGGCTTTCAAGGCTTCTTTTATTGGCACTTGGGTGAAAAGGGATATAACATCGAAGCTCACTAGTAGGTCGCTGGGTTGTAAGTTTTGTTTCTTTATGATCTTGATGAACTGGAATGAGTTTCTTACATGTGAGTTGATGGATTCTGCATAGGGCTGTAGTTGTTTGGTGAGAAATTTGCCTAGGTTTTGTACAGGTGAGCCTATTGGTCTAAGTGGGGTTCCTTCTTTGTGTATCTTGGGGAGACCATAAAGCTTAGGGCATCTGGATGATTTCTCTCTGGGTATGATTCTTTGCTGGATTTCTTCGCTGATGGGGGAGGCTTTTATTTTGGATCTGGTGGTTTTTTCTAGGTAGGTGGTGGGGTCTTTGTTTAGTGGTTTGTACGCGGGGTCTTGGAGTAGGTTGGTTAACTTGATTTGGTAGTCGGATGTGTTCATAACCACTGTCGCGTTGCCCTTGTCTGCTGGTAGGATTATTATGCTGGTGTCTTCTTTCAGGTTAAGTAGTGCAGTTTGTTCTTTTTTGGATAATTTGCTTTTGGGTGGTTTGCTAGTGCAGAGGATGTTGGTGATTTTGAGTCTGATTCTATTAGCATCATCAGGGTTGGTTTTGGTCAGGCTGGTTTCAACTCCGCATATGATGGTTTCTGTGGGGATGTGTTTGGGAGCGACAGCAAAGTTGAATCCTTTCGAAAAGGACCTTGGTTTCGGCTTTGGTGAGGCTCTTGTCTGAGATGTTGTGCACTGTTTGTTTCATGTGTGGCTGTGAGGGGGGAGGAGTTTGTTTCTGGCATTGTTGTAGTTTTCTGAGTTTGTTGGTGTGTGTGTCTGTCTTGAGGGTGGTCTGTGTTTCAGCTCTCCAGACAGCGAGTTGTTTGGATTTGTCCCAAAGTAAGGGGTGAATCTTGTTGCTGAGTCTGAGGTGAAGTGTGAGGAGATCTTTGTTGATTTGGTCTAGGAGGAATCTTTTTGTGTGAAGTTCATTTCTAATTAGGGCCAATTCTGTTCTTTTTAGGATGGGTTTGGTGGCTGCTGTGTTGCTGTGGAATTTCTATTGGAAGCTTATGGGGATTAAATTTTGATCTCAGCAGTTGCATAGGAATGCAAGGTCACATAAAATGGAAGCTCTTTGGACTTCAAGTTTTTCATAAGTCCTGGTCAGATGGTGGATTTCCTCCCCGTAGAGGTGCAATATTTGTTTTCTGAGGTTCTCGCAGGTATTTGTATGTGGATCTTTGGTTATTCGGGCTTTCTCCCGCGTAAAATTGGAAGTATCTAGGCGATGTTTTGATGAAGTCTCATTCATCATCTTCAGGCTTGTGTCTTCGGCTTTGTGCTTCTCGGAGTAATGTGAGCTTGCAGCTGCTTCTTCATTTTAACTGCTAGTGGGGGTGTGACTTGATTGGGTGGGGGCTTGGCTGTGTTCTGATTGGCTGGGGGTGTGGGTGGGTTGGCTGTGTTCTGATTGGTTGGGGGTTTTGGCTGTGTTCTGATTGGCTGGGGATGTGTTCTGTTCAGGTGGGGGCTTGGTTGTGCTCAGGTTAGTCTTAGTTGCTGGGGGATTTGAGCTGGTGAGCTTTGATCCTGCTGTTTCGCTTCGCGTTCGTGGTCATGCTGCATCTTCATGGTGGGCATCAGTTCGCTTCATGTATGGGTCAGAGGGGTTTGAAGTGGGTAGTGATGCAGCTGCGGTACGGCTTCTGGTCCGTGGTCGTGTCTCATCTTATGTGTGGGTGTGAGTCTGCTTTCTACGTGGAAGTGTGGTGGTAGCATCTTGTGTGGCCCCTGTGGGTGTGGGTCTGGTGTCATTCTTCATGTTAGGTACTCGTTTGTTCATGAGGGCGGGTTTCCAAATGGCTGGTAGGCGGGAGGTATCATCTTGTTTATTCATGCTGTGTGGGCATTTTTCTATCTATATGGCTTCTCTGATTATTCTGTGTTTGAAGTGTTTGGTTTTGGCGATAGTTCTGGTATTTTTAAAGTCAATCTCATGTCCTGTGGCTTTGAGGTGTTGGACCAGGGAAGAGGTCGGTTCTTCTTTTTTGATTGAGTTCTTGTGTTCTTCAACACCTTCATAATCTGGCCACATGGGAAAGAAAAACTGAACAACTTCCTCACACACCTCAACAGCCTACACCCCAAAATACAATTCACCATGGAAACAGAAGCTAACAATCAACTTCCCTTCCTAGATGTCTTAGTATACAAAAAATCCAATGGCTCCCTAGGACACACCATCTACCAGAAGAAAACACATACAAACCTCTATCTACATGCACTCTCACACCACCACCCAGCAAAGATCAGTTCCGTAGCCAAGACACTCATCTCCAGAACAAAATGCTTAGCTGATGAACAACACCTAAAAACCGAACTACACACTCTCACTAACGTAGTAACAGCCAATGGATTCCAAAGAAAGACGATTACCCACCTAATCCAAAAAGAAACCCCAACCAAAATCCAAGTCAGAGAACAAGAGAACGGCAAAGCCCTCCTCCCATATATAAAAGGCACTACAGACAAAATCAGCAAGATCCTCCAAAAACACAACATTAAAACAGCATTCTGCACAAACAGAAAAATATCCACCATCCTAAGAAACCCTAAAGACAAAATCGAGTTAGAAAACCAAGGAGTATACGAAATCCCTTGCACCACCTGCCCCACCACATACATTGGACAAACCAACAGAAGAATAAGTGGACGCATTGAAGAACACAAGAATTCAATCAAAAAAAAAAAAAAAAAGAAGAACCGACCTCTTCCCTGGTCCAACACCTCAAAGCCACAGGACATGAGATTGACTTTAAAAATACCAGAACTATCGCCAAAACTGAACACTTCAACAACAGAATAATCAGAGGAGCCATAGAGATAGAAAAATGCCCACACAGCATGAATAAATGAGATGATACCTCCCGCCTACCAGCCATTTTGAAACCTGCCCTCATTAACAAACGAGTACCTAACATGAAGAATGACACCAGACCCACACCCATGAGGGCCACACAAGATGCTACCACCACACTTCCACGTAGAAAGCAGACTCACACCTACACAGAAGATGAGACACGACCACAGACCAGAAGCCGCACCGCAGCTGCATCACTACCCACTTCAAACCCCTCCGACCCATACATGAAGCGAACTGACGCCCACCATGAAGATGCGGCATGACCACGAACGCGAAGCCAAACAGCAGGATCAAAGCTCACCAGCTCAAATCCCCCAGCAACTAAGACTAACCTGAGCACAACCAAGCCCCCACCTGAACAGAACACACCCCCAGCCAATAAGAACACAGCCAACCCCCAACCAATCAGAACACAGCCAAACCCCAACCAATGAGAACACACCCCACCCAATCAGAACACAGCCAAGCTCCCACCCAATCAAGTCACACCCCCACTAGCAGTTAAAAGGAAGAAGCAGCTGCAAGCTCACATTACTCCGAGAAGCACAAAGCCGAAGACACAAGCCTGAAGATGATGAATGACACTTCATCGAAATGTCACCTAGACACTTCCAATTTTACACAGGATAATCCCGAATAACCAAAGATCCATATAGGAGGAGGAGGAAGAGGAGGAGACGACTGTAGGATCTTTGGTACTCTCTGAGCTTGGTGGTTTTCTTGCAGACATTTCATTACCAAGCTAGGTAACATCATCACTACTAGAAGAGAGGAGGGTTTGTAGAGAGGAGGAGGAGGACGGGGAGGAGGAGGAGGGAGAGGAGGAGATGACTGTAGGATTTTTCGTACTCTCTGAGCTTGGTGGTTTTCTTGCAGACATTTCATTACCAAATCAGGTAAAATCATCATATATGCTAGTCATACATAAGTGCTGGTCTACATATCATTTAGACTTCCTGTTCAATCTCCCAGCTCACTACTGTCTTTCTTCAAATTTGACCCTGAGCATTGGACACAGTATGCCATATATGTGATCTGATTTGGACCTTTCCCTTCCTTTCCCAAAGTAAGAGTTTGCATTTAATTTTTAGCAGCAACAAATCACCCTGCCTGGTTCATTAGTAAGAGAGCTAATTACCATTCATACGTCTGCCACCCAACCAGTTTTTCCCCCCTGTGGTGTTCAATTTGAATAGTAGGTCTATCCATCTTAGTATCTCCCACCAAAATAGATAATTCATGCAAGATTTTTTTCATTAAGAGAATATCTATAACACGCTTTTTTATCAGCATCTGTTCGTCAAAGACACAGAGATAGAGATGAAAAAATAGAAATAAAGAGATGTGCCAACCACATCTCTTGTACATTAAATTTTCCGGCGTTGTTTCTCATTTTTTAAATATTGAATCTTTAGATCATTCCATTTTGCTTTTTGCATTGGGGGCAAATATACATGTCTATAAATTGCACTGCATTTTTTTTAATGCTACCATTTTTTTAAAAAAAAAACAGATACCTTTTTTTAATTGATACTCATAATTTGTGTAATATGTGCATCTGGAATGCCTTTTTTTTAAAGGAATCAGAATAGATAGGACATATATGCTCCAAAGCAGCCCTATTTGCATATCCCATGATATCTGGTCAGATGTGGTTAAAAGTTCTCCATAGGACTAAGAACCTGGGCAATTCTCCTGCAACAGGATTACAAAGTTCAACAGTTGAAAAGGACGTAATAAAACTGGAAAATTTGTAGAAGAGAGAACCAAATTTCAGCTTCAGGGTAAAATCAATATGAGAGTGTTATGGCTTCCTTCGTTCATTCAATCAATCAATTTACAAGCCGCCAACTCTCAAATAATTGTGGTTGGCACATCTCTTTATTTCTATTTTTTCATCCCTATCTCTGTATCTCCATCTCTTTTTTTCTTTATCTCTCTATCTCACTTCAACTCTCTATATCTCTGTTTCTCTATTAACTATCTTTATCTCTTTATCTCTGTATCTATCTGTCTCTACCTTCTATCTCTGTCTTTCTCTATCTTATTTATCCATTTCTACCTCTTTATTTCTTTCTATATATTTCTCTGTCTATCTCAACCTCTATCTCTATCTGTGCCTTTCTCTATCATCTAACTTTATTTTTCTCTCTATTTTTCTCTCTCTTCTCTCTGTCTATCTCTATCTTTTTATCTCTATATCTCCCTTTCTCTATCATCTATCTTTATTTTTCTATCTCTTCTATCTCAATCTCTTTATCTCTGTTGCTGTCTCTCTGTAATCTCTCTCTCACTTTCTAATCTCTCTATATCTATATTTCTATTATCTCTATCTCTCTATCTTCTCTTTTTATTTCTATCCTATCACTATATAAAAGATACAACTGACCAGAAGGACAAATAATTCAAAATGAGGCCAAGATATAGGAAACCAAAATGACCCAAAGCATGGCAGAAGGACAACAGAGACTCCCACAGTCACCCTGCTTCCAAGGCCTGGGAGAATTAACTACATCTCAAGAAGTTTTTTGAGCAATAAAAGGGTGGGATACATCTCGGGAATGGTGTGGGGATGGACATTCATTCCAGAGGACAGGAATTCAGCTATTAGCAATTTAAATAAGAAGAAATGTGAATACATGGGCAAAAAAAAAAAGGAAAAGAAAGGACAGGGAGGGGGATTCTCCTTTTTCTTTATTTCCTTGATCCTGGGAGATAACATTCTTCAACAGATGTGACCCAGTGAATAGCTACTGGAATGCTGGATCATAACCAGACAGTAGAGATGATTAGAGATAGGTGGTTCTCTCAGACAGTCCCCATGCCTTGATAACCAGCATCTTGAAGTACACCCAGAAGCCAACTAGTAATCACCTATCCTGGGTGAGTTAGAGCTTGTAGATGGTCTCCAAGGGCAGTCCCAAGTAGCCCTGTCACTAAGAGAAGCTGACACGACAGCATGGACCCAAGCACAGGTCACCTCCTGGAGGGGAGGATGTTCTGCTTTCATTCACCCTAAGCCAGTGATGTCAAACCATCTGAGCCTGTCAAAAATTCAGAAATTGCCTATTTTGACTCTGCTGGCAAAACACACACTCACCGGATAAAAGAGACCTCCCTGGTTTTCATCTCTGGACCATCTGGAAGTCGTGTGAGAAGGCTCCTGCTCCTGTGAGGCTCCGGAGCTTCCAAAACTCATGCAAGATTGATTTTTATAGGCCTTTATCATGTTTGGAGGCTGTGGGCAAGCAGGTTTCTCTTGTGCACCTTCCAGAGGGTCCAGAGGCCTGGCGTTTCACCACAAATGACATGGCGCATCACCTGTGACATGTCATAGGTTCACCATCTCTGAGAACATCTGGTTTCCCACTGTAATGTTGAACGAGGATGGGTCTTGGGTTGAACATCAGGACCGGGTTTGCATTGTTCTGACCTTAGAGTCTTATATGGTTACAATTACACCTTTTCTCTTGATTTTATTCCTCGGTATGGAGAGGTCAAGGGCAGGCTATATCTTCCACTCATTTTATTTGGGCCAATGTTTCTTCTCCCCATGCTTTTGGTGGCATCTAAGCCAGCGTTGGCAGCAGTTACTATATTCTGCATTTAGCAAGAGCCAGGAAGGGAATCTAGCAATTTGATCCATGTTTAGTTTAGTTTAGTTTAGTTTAGTTTAGTTTAGTTTATTGCACTTCGTACAATGAAATTAAATGCCATCTTCAATGTACATCATGCATAAGAAAACTATAAAAAATAAAACACAAATACACATCCTTCACATTCTATACATTGAATAGAAAACCCCTGCTATTGCATTAATATTGCACTATACAGTAGCATTCAATAGCATTACTGCCCTGGGATAGAAGCTGCTTTTCAGCCTATTTGTCCTTGTTTTTATTGTCCTGTACCATCTGCCAGATGGTAATAGTTCAAAGAAAAAAAGGGGGTTCCCAGGATGAGATGGATCTTTAAGGATGTTTGAACTTTCTTAAGGCAGTAGGAGCTCTAAAGCTCTTCCAATGAGGGGAGAGGGCAACCAATGATCCTCTGGGCAATGACCTTCACCCTCCGGAGCACTGTCCTATCTACCATTGTGCAAGTGGCAAACCACACAGAGGTGCAGTAAGTTAAGATACTCTCTATGGTGCAACGGTAGAAGGTCGCCAGCAGTTTTTCATTCAGTTGTTTTTTTCTGAGAAGTCTCAGGTAGTTCTGGATGAGAATTACTGGATGGTAGTTCCTCAACATGAGAGCCACCCAGAATGTGGAAACTTCAACTCCCAAAATGACTCAGCCACATTGTCCTTGCTGAAAATGGCAGGAAGAGAAGCCCACACACCTACAAGTCATCCAGGCTGATGTAAAGACTTGTTTTTCAGTTGTCCTAGATTTTTAGAGTGTTCTTACGATGCAGTCATTCTCACTCCTGTTTATAATAAAACACTTTATAGGGGATAAAAAACTTGGATAAACTGTTAAAAGAATTAGAAAGCAGGAGATAGGCAACACCTTCTGTCTGTAACAGAGTCCTTTGGCAGTTCCAAGAAGATTCCACAGCCATGACTTTGAAGGCACAATGGCTCTCAGAAAGAGTGCTAAGGACCAGATGACTGCAAAGAAATACAATCCTTTCATTCCCCACCTCCACACACCATCCTGTCAGAACCTATCCTTCTATCCCCCCCACCATCCAATCCCAACTGATGAAGCTCTTTGGATGAGAAGCAAAACTGCTACTACTACTACAACTACTACTACTACTTCCTCTTCCTCCTCCTCTTCCTCCTTCTCTTCTTCTCCTGCTTCTCCTCCCCTTCTTCCTCCCTCTTCTCTTCCTCTCCTTGTCCTTCTACCCTTCTACCTCTTCCCTTCCTCCCCTTCTCCTCCCTCCTCCTCCCTCTCCCCCTCCTCCTTTTCTCCTTCTTCAAAAAAAGTCTAGTTGCCTTTTGAGATAAAAGTCAACAGAATTCAAGGGAGGTTGGATTTTGTTTGTGGCTTTGCAGAGATTCTAGGCTGATCCCTCTTTTGACCCAGCCCCCAAGTTCTGCCACTCCTTCCCCTACGTTTTCCTAGCTTGTCCTACTTTTGCATGCCAATGCAATTCCTCTTCATTATTAAACATTTGTACATAATGCTGCTGTATGTGTGTGTGTGTGTGTGTGTGTGTGTGTGTGTGTGTGTAACCTGATTTATGTTTATCTGTTCCTGCACATTTTCTCTGCTTTTCCCAGACTCCACTAACAAAGGTGCACTTTTCCACGTGCAGGTTCCAAATGAGCCCCCATCTTTCCATTTTCAAATCCCTTTGAAGATGAAAGGAGTATAGAAAAAGAGACATATTGTTGATGTCAATCACGAGAAAGTGAGGGCGAAAGTTTCCCCCATATATACTCTCAGCTGCTAAATCATGCTTGGTCAAGCATTGATTGTCTGCTTCAGAGGACAGGAAGAAAGGCTTCACTTCTAGCAGCAGAAGAAAAAGCAGCGAGATGGGTTAGGAAATCTCATGAAATTCTATATAATAGTATTCTGTATTCTGTTTATTCTTGATCCTTACCAACTTTAAAACGGCATAAAAATTGCAAATTCCAGCACTTGTTGGGAAAGGTCTCAGTTGTACTTTTAAGGAAAAGTCTAATTGTCTATGGAGATTCTCAGCCATCCATTCATAGTGGTCCCAGAGGTGCTTTTTTCAAGAGGCAACTGGACTTTCTTGTTCTTTTCTTTGAAGATGTTTCGCTTCTCATCCAAGAAGCTTCTTCAGCTCTGACTGGATAGTGGGGAACAGAAGGATTGATACTCCTTGCAGACAGCTGGTCCTTTGCATTTTAAAGGAAAAGCTTTATTATTAAAAAAATCCATTGACAACATTTGATGGGGAATAGTACAGTTTTACTAAGGAGCGATAGTAAGAAAGCACCTGAAGCTTGAAACAATTTGAACATTTCAGTTTTGCCATCTTCTTTAGAGTTTAGGTCAAATGTTCAAAAAATGTGGCATCTATAAATGTATTTATATATCAAAAGTGAATGTTATGGTATGTAGATTTTATTTGTAGTTAGTCCCTCAGTTAAGTCTCTTAACTAAGACCTGTCACAAACACAGGTCTTCTAAAGGAATAGAGAGCCAGTTTGGTCTAGTGGTTAAAGCACCAGGTTACAAAGTGGGAGAACTTAAGTTATAATCCTGGTTTAGGTGTGGGTGATTTTGGCTCAATCACCAAGAGACGGTGAGTTCAAGTCCCAACCATGAAAATCAGCTGGCTGATTTTGGGTCAATCACCAGGAAATTGTGAGTTATACACCCACTTTAGGCATGAAAGCCAGCTGGGTGACATTGACCCAATCTCTGGGAGACTCTGAGTTCTAGTCCTGCCTTAGGTGTGCAAGCCAGCTGGGTGATGTTGGGCCAATAACCAGGAGATGGAGACTTCCAGTCCCATCTTAGATGTAGAAGGCATCTGGGGGACTTTGGGCCAATCACCAGAAGACAATGATTTATATTCCTGCATTATGCATGTAAGCCACCTGGGTGATCTTCTACTCTCACTTTAGGCATAAAAACTGGCTGGTTAACTTTGAGATAATCCTTCTGTCTCAGCCCAACTCACTTCAAAGAATTGTTGCTGTGGGGGAAAATAGGAGGGAAGGAAATGTGCTGGATATATTTGCTGCCTTGTTGGGTTATTTGCAAAAATAATAAAGGTAGGATATAAAAAAAAACCCACAAACAAATAAGTATATTGCCATGGTGGTGGTGCAGTAGTTAGAGTGCAGCACTGCAGGCTACTTCTGCTGACTGCTGATTGCAGCAGTTCAGCAGTTCAAGTCCCACTGGCTCAAGGTTGACTCAAACTTCCATCCTTCCGAGGTGGCTAAAATGAGGACCCAGATTGTTGGGGACAAAAGGCTGACCCTGTAAACCACTTAGAGATGGCTGTAAAAGCACTGTGAAGCAGTATATAAGTCTAAGTCAGGGCTGGACAACTATGGCCCTTTTATGAATTATGGACTTCAACTCCCAGAATTCCTGAGCAAGCCATGCTAGCTCAGGAATTTTGGGAGTTGAAGTCTACAAGTCATAAAGGGGACATAGTTGCCCACCTCTGGTCTAAGTACTGCTGCCACTACTATATTTGCTGCCTGTAGAATCCTCCCTAAAAGAGCCTCAGAGTTCTTGATATCTACAGAACATACTTTCTATATCATCTGAACCTGATGATTTCAAGACTACCCATCTCCTGGTGATTGGCCCAACATCACCCAGTTGGCTTTCATGCCTACAGTGGATTAATAGCTCACCATTTCCTGGTGATTGGCCCAAAGTCATCCAATTATAGAATTGTTCTCTGAATTCTTCTGCATAACTGGAAGTGTCCTACTTTGGCCTTTGAGCCTTAATTTACAGAAATTATTATTCTCCTGCAAAACCAGATGCGGTTGAACCTATTCTATTGCTTCTACCACTTCTGGTTAATTAATTAATCAGTAGAACAGTAGTTTGTGGGTGCTCCATCACTGGAGGTTTTTAAAAAGAGACTGTAAAATCATTTTTCCAAGAATGGTATAGGGCAGTGATGGCGAATCTTTTTGGTACTGAACTCCCAAACTGGAATGTGCATGCATGCGTGCATGGGAGCATCAGAAAACCAAAGAACCAGCTGGCCAGTGTGCACATGCCTGTTTTTTGGCCATTTTTCGAGCCATTTTTGGCATGGAAAATGGCCCACAAAATTGCCCAGAAAACAGCCATTTGGGGGGCATTTTGGGGATGTTTTCAGGGCATTTTGGCATGAAAAATTGCCTGAAAACTGCCCAGAAAATGGCCCAGAAAACAGCTCAAAAATGCACTGTTTTTTTACCATTTTTCTGGCCCTTTTCTAGCGCTCCAGCACTCATGAAGACCAGCTGGCTGGCACGCCAGAAACCAGAAGGGCAGCTGGCGATGGTGCACGTATCCACTGAGAGGGGCTCTCCATGCCACCTCTGCCATGCATACCATAGGTTCACCATCACAGGGATAGGGCTTCCTACTTGAGCAAGGATTGGACTAGAAGACCTCTGAGGCCCCTTCTAACTCTGTTATTCAGGCTCTTCCCCTTGGTCTCCTGCTCCTCTTTTTGCTGAGTTCTCTCTCCCTTTTGGCTCTCCTTCTCCAGGTGATCTGTACCTTGGTGGCAGCTTTTCTCCACTTTTTCTTCCTCTCCTCCTTCTGCTGGGTGCTGACCGAAGCTTGGCAATCGTACATGGCCGTGACAGGAAGACTACGGAACCGGATCATCCGTAAACGTTTCCTGTGTCTCGGATGGGGTAAGCGTCCCTTGCTCAAACGGTTGTGAAAGTGGTGATCTATGTTCACAATGTAGCCTGTACGTAAATGTGAATAGGAATGTGATCTAAATAGGGGTGGACTTCAAACATTTTAGCAATGGGGTCTCTGCCCACTTTCAGGGCTCCGGCACCCACCCCCATTTAAATCATGAGTCTCTAGCCACATCTCTCAGATGTTTAAAGAAGATTTATTAGGAGTGAACATGCCGGTGCTACCTGGGTGTAGCCGACTCTGAGACACATCATTCATTTCCCCCTTGACCCTGGTCTTCCCCCCAATCCCTGGATGTATTTTCTCCAATGGGACACATCCATAGCCAAGAGTCATCAATCATGCTCTCCAGTAATAATCTTGTGCGCCAGAAGCTTCAGTCTCCTAGAAATGATCTATGAAGCATTTAAGGAATGCACTACTTCCCCCGCTCCCTTTCTGCTTGCAACTCTAAAAGACCAGAGAAATATTTTTGAGTTGACGCCCAATTGCTGGGTGGGCGTGGCCATGCTGGGTGTGGCCTAGTTGGCCTCCTGCCCCATGGCAGGGGGGAAGGTTGTTTGTGCCCTTCCCGGGCTCCGGAAGTATTTCTCAAGCTTCCGGGAGGGCGAAAACAGCCTCCCTGGGCTCCGGAGGCTCTCTGGAAGCCAGAAACGGGCCCATTTCTGGCGTTCCCAAACTTCCGGGAGGCCCATTTTTCACCCTCCCTGAGCCTCTGGGCATGCCCTACACTTACCTGCATCCCAACTGGCTGCGTGGGGACTCCTGGGAGGGGAGGGGCAGGGTGGGCGGGGCCAGCCAGGAGTGGCATTTGGGAGTTCTTCGAACTGCACAGGATCTTAGCTAGAGGTTTTCTCGAACCCCAAGTAGCCCACACCTGGATCTAAATCACTGCAGCTCCTAACTTAATGACATGGTTGTTAAGTCATTCACGCTTCCCCGTGGACTTTGCTTGTCGGGAGATTGCAAAGGGATTCCCATAACCACAGGGCCCTGCAACCATCATAAATATAAGCCACTTGCCAAGCATCTGAATTTTGATGATGTGACCATGGGGGATACGGCAACGGTCATTCATGTGAAAAAAATCGTCCTAAGTCCATTTTTTGTGCTTTGTCAGCTTTTTCAGTAACTTCAAACAGTCAGTAAATGAATGGTTGTAAGTTGAGGACCACTTGTATTTAATTGGTGCCAGATAAGATTCAGCAGAAATGAAGAAGGGTTTGACTTAGACCATTTGTGGGAACGTAATGATTCTAGGCTGATTACTTGCTTAACTCTGCCCCTCTGACTCTGCTGGCTCTTCTCCTGCTGTCTCTGCAGTCAAAAACCTCAAGAATTAGCAACCTTATATTGAAGTTTTAAAGGGGTTAATACTAAATATTGTGTCACTGGTCCTTTAGATTCCTGGGTGGAAATCTTTCCTAAGATTTGGGATGTTTGGACATGCAATAGTCAGTGTCTCTAGGGTGCATCAACAGAAGGACAGAATCAAGATCACATGAAGTATTAGTACTTCTTTATAATGCCTTGGTAAGATCATGCTTGGAGTGTTGCATCCAGGTTTGGTCACCACAATGCAAAAAAGATGTGGAGACTCTAGAAAGAATGCAGAGAAAAGCAACAAAGAGAAAATAATGGAATGTGCGGAAATGAGTAGATTAACAATGAAAATTAGAGAACATGAGGAAAAAAAGTATGATAAGATATGGGATTTATTTTATGAATGATTAGATAGAAAAATAAGAAATTGAAATGTGTGGTAATAGTTATAATATATTATAATTGATTAATTTTGAATGTGTAGGAGAATGAATATAACTTAGTAAGAATGAGATATGTTTTTAAAAGATAACAATTATAATGTTAATAATAGTATAATATTTGAACAATATGATATAAAATGTTGATTAGAACGGTTTATATATGTACAACAAGAAATGTATAACACTATTATGCGCACAAGATATACGTACCCAACCAACACACTGTAAAATTGAAAGATGGTTTTATTTGTTGCCTTTGTTGTTAAAATAAAAAAAAACCCTTTTTCAAAAAGAAAAAGAGAAGAGCAACAAAGAGGATTAGGGGACTGGAGGCTAGAAGATATGAAGAACAGTTGCAGGAACTGGGTAGTCTAATGAAGAGAAGGACTAGGGGAAACATGAGAGCAGTGTTGTCATATCTGAGGGGTTTCCACAAGGAAGGTGGAGCCAAACTATTCTCCAAAGCACCAGAAGGCAGGACAAGAGGCAATGGATGGAAGCGAATCAAGCAACCTAGAACTAAGGAGAAATTTCCCGACAGTGAGAATGTCTTGCCTTCAGAAGTTGTGAATGCTCCATCACTAGAAGTTTTTGTGAAGAGACAGCCATTTGCCTAGAATGATATTATAGGGTGAGCAGTAGGTTGGATTACAAGACTTCCAAAGTCTCTTCAAACTCTGTTATTCTTGGGAAGGCTAGGAAGCCCGAGATGGTGAAAGCAAATAGCCCAGGGATAAGTGAATCAATCATTTAATGAAGAAGAAAATTGATGCTCCTCCTAGACATTTTGAACAGATTGGATACAGATATGTTTAGCCTTGAGAAGAAATTGTTAATTGGGATACAATATCAACCCCTTAAATGGGTGTCAAAGGCTGTCTTTAGCGAAGGATAAACACAGCTACAAACTAATGCTAAGAACAGGAACCACAGAATTGATAATTGGCAGTTACTGAGCAGAGATCACCATGGCACAACTGGTGTTCCCTCCAGACAGATTTCAAGTCAAGTCCTGCATTCTATTTTGAGGTCTACCTTCTTAGAAAAGAAGACTTGAATTTCCTCTTAGCCATAGCCCCCATATATTTTATAGGGACCGATGTTCACCATCTACCTCCCCACTCTTTGATTCAGATAAGACTGATATGGAGAAATATGGATTTGGGTATTTTAGAGGAGATGGCTATGCGGGGAAGGATTAAGTTTAGATTTAGATTAACAGAGTTGGAAGGGACTTTGTAGGTCATCTAATCCAACTCTCCACCCAAGCAGGAGACCCCATACCATTGCTGACAAATGGCAGTCCAATCTCTTTTTGAAAGCCTCCAGCGATGAAGCTCCCACAACTTCTAAAGGCAACTTCTGTCCCATGGGTCGATTGTTCTCATTGTCAGAAAATTTCTCCTTATTTCCAGGTTGAACCTTTCCTTGATCAGTTTCCATCCATTATTCCTTGTCTGGCCTTCAGGTGCTTTGGAAAATAGCTTGACCCCTTCCTCTCTGTGGCAGCCCCTCAACTATTGGAAGACTGCTATCATGTCTCCCCTGGTCCTTCTCGTCACTAGACTAACCAAGCCCAGTTCCTGCAACCATTATTCTGCTTATACTCTCCTGAATGAAAGGATACTACAAATTTTGTTGTTGTTTATTATGGTTTGAGGGGGAAATCTTGGGGGGGAAAACCCAGGAAATTCCTTTCCACTGCAATCATTACTGGGACAATCACTACTGATTTTTTACATTCTGCTTGGTCTAACACACAATCCAGCCAAATCAATGTTTTTCTCTCTCTAGAGACTCTCATTGTTTACCGTTGCCTGGTTTTATTGAATGAAAGGATTTTAATTTATTTACTCTTGGTCTTACCTCATGTAATCCTGGCTTAACTGTCATTTAATATCCTTAATATAATAACCGTCAACTGGGAAGATTCAACCAGGGTAGTTGATATGCCTCTGGCCAAAACCCTTTTATTTAAAAACCTGCTGACAAAAGAACTGTATTGTGTCGGAAGGAAGAAATTAAAGGCCTCCGACAAGAAAAATGGCCATTTTTACAACCGAAAAAAGCACCTTTGGGACAACCGAAATATCACTTGCAGAACCTGCTTCTAAATAAGATTGGGCTTCTAGACAAGTTTCCATTCTCCTACAGGTAGTCCTCGACTTACAACAGTTCATTTAGTGACCATTTCAAGTTACAACCGCACTGAGAAAAGCGGCCTATGATCGTTTTTCACACTTACAACCCCATAGTCACGTGATCAAAATTCAGACGCTGGTAAACTGACAGATATTTACAACGGTCGCCATTTTGCAACTTTCTGGCAAGTGAAGTCCACGGGGCAGCCAAATTCACTTTACAACTGTGTTACTAACTAAGCAACTGCAGTGATTCACTTAACAATGGTAGCAAAGAAGGTCGTAAAATGGGGCAACATCCACTTAACAACTGTCTCGCTTAGATACATAAATCTGGGGCTCCGTTGTGGTCTTACGTCGAGGGCTACCTGTATTTATTTATTATTATTTTTATTTCAACATCCTTAGCTGATGGACTAAGATCGTACCTGGTTATTAGTCTTACGTGAGATACCTTTCAAATGTCAGAGCCTTGAGGTCCAATCGGGAAGTTTTTGAAAGAAAAAATGCCCTGAAAGAAGAAGCTAACGGTAAATGTCCACGGGGAAACTAAAAATATTTTCACCAGAAAAGAAGACCTGGTTCTCAAAGGTTGAACTGTGGAATCCTTAATGCTCTCTGAAGTTGGTTGCTTGCTTGCAGATGTTTCTTTCCTAACCTGGGTAGCATCATCAGTACTAGAAGGCAGTGGGGTTTGCAGAAAGGAGAAGGAGGAGGAGGAGGAGGAGGAGGAGGAGGAGGAGGAGGAGGAGGAGAAGGAGGAGGAAGAGGAAGAGGAAGAGGAAGAGAAGGACTGTGAGGTCCTTGGTGCTCTCTGAGCTTGGTTGCTTTTTTGCAGATGTTTCATTATCAAACTAGGTATCATCATCAGTGCTAGAAGGGAGTAGAGTTTGCAGAGAGGAGGAGCAGGAAGAGTGGGGAGGAGGACCGCAAGGTCCTTGGTGCTCTCTGAGCTTGCTTGTTTTCTTGCAGACGTCTCATTACCCAACTAGATAACATCACCAGTGCTAGGGAGTGGGTTTTGAAGAGTGGAGGAGGAGGAAGAGGAAGACTGTGGAGTCCTTGGTGCTCTCTGAGCTGGGTTGTTTGCTTGAAGTGTGGGTGTTTCAATCTTGGTGTTTAGGTTGTGTAGTACTGCTGTCATGGGTGCTTTTGCTAATTCTGGCTCTTCCTAATTTCACAAAAAAATTGGAAAGCTTCAAGCATAGTTTCAGCTTGAAGATTGTGGCTAGCCAAGTCCAAAAACATTAGGAATTCCTGGAAGTTTGGCACACGGACAAATCAGCCATCCGTAGACATATAGGGATAAACAACATTTACACACCATTTGAAGGAGACAGTAAAGAAAATCCAAGAAGGAGACAAACAACAAGAACGCATCATCTCCAGCAGCTAACATCCAGATAACCAGGGATCAAGCAGAAGATCAATAAATCACCCTAATCAAGAGTCTATCAAGAGGAAAAAACATACTCCTGCAAACACTGGCAGAACAAGCTAGTGTACAAATTTATTATGTGTCCAATCACACTTGGCCAATAAAAGAATTCTGTTCTGTTCTGTTCTGTTCCATTCTGTTCTGTTCTATATGAACAGAGAGCAAACACCACTCTCGCCAGCACTGATGCTGTTACATAGCTAGGTAATGAAACATTGGCAAGCAAACAACCAAACTCAGAGAACATCAAGGACTCTACAACTAAAAAAACCCTCCATGGACGTGTCTCACGGTATTCTCAGGGTAACAACAACAACAACAACGACAACAACAACAACAACAACAACAAAAGTCAGTAATTTTACCTAAAGTCTCAAGCCCTTTTTTTACCTCCTTCCCTCTGTAAATTCTTTGAATTATCCCAAAGCTGATTGCTCTAGGAATTAACTAATTATAGTGGGAAGCAACATGTTTTTTTTGTCATTTAAAGCAGCTTTCCCAATTCGGCACAAATCTATTCTCAAGATAATTACAATTCCTGCAATCTCTCAGACAGTGCAAATCAGTGTTGTGTTGAATGAAAATCCCACAGTTCATAATCCTAACATCTGTTTGTGTTTTGTAACTGCTGTGTTTGTTTGTTTGTTTGTTTTATAATGGAGGAGTTTAATGTTTTTCAATGGTTTTATGTTGTAAGCCATCCAGAGTCGTTGGATATGAGATGGGCAGCAAATACATTTTATAAATAAAATGGAATGAAATGACATAAAAATAAAATAATAATAAAATAAAATAAACTGGTGAAGTGAAATGAAATAATAAAATAAAATAATAAAATGAAGTGAAATGAAATGAAATAAATAATAATAAAATAATAAAGTAAACTAGTGAAATGAAATGAAATAAAATAATAAAATGAAGCAAAATGAAATAAATAAAAAAATAAAATAAAATAAACTAGTGAAGTGAAATGAGATGAAATAAATAATAATAAAATAATAAAATAAAATAATAAAATAATAAAATGAAGTGAAATGAAACAAATAATAATAAAATAAAATAAAATAAAAAATGAAGTGAAATAAAAATAAAATAATAAAGTAAAATTACAGCAATTTGGTGATCGTTTGAAGTGTCAACAGCACTAAAAAATGTGACTTGTGACCATTTTTCACACTTCCGACCGTTGAGGCATCCCCCCCCCCATGGTCATGTGATCAAAAATTTTCAGTTGCTCGGCAACTGATTCCTGTTTATGACAGTCGTAGTGTCCCTGGGTCACATGACTCCCCCAAAGTCCATGGGGGAAACCAGATTCACTTAACAACTGAGTTACTGACTTAACAACGGCAGTGATTCACTTAACAGCTGTGGCAAGAAAGATTATAAAATGGGGGCAAAACCCACTTAAAAAATGTCTTGTTTAGCAACATAAATGTTGGACTCCCAATATTGGTCGTAACATCCATCCATACGTACCAAGAAGGGGCAAAATGGATTTAGAGGAGGTGATAAGGGAATTAACAGATAATCAGAGTTGGAAGGGACCTTATAGGTCATCTAGTCCAACCCCCCGCCCAAGCGGGAGACCCTACACCATTTCTGACAAGTGGCAGTCCAGTCTCTTCTTGAAAGCCTCCAGGGATGAAGCTCTCACAACTTTCAAAGGCAACTTCTGTCCCATTGTTGATTGTTCTCACTGTCAAAAAGTTTCTCCTTATTTCCAGGTTGAATCTCTCATTGATCAGCTTCCATCCATTATTCCTTGTCTGGCCTTCAGGTGCTTTGGAGAATAGCTTGACCCCCTCCTCCTCTCTGTGGCAGCCCCTCAAATATTGGAAGGCTGCTCTCCTGTCTCCCCTGGTCCTTCTCTTCCCTAGACTAGTCAGGCCCAGTTTCTGCAACCATTCATCGCATGTTTTAGCCTCCAGTCCCCTCATCATCCTGGTTGCTCTTCTCTGCACTTTTTCTAGAGTCTCAACATCTTTTTTATAATGTGGTGACCAAAACTGGATGCAGTACTCTAGGTGTGGAATACGAGTACTCTTGTTCTCAAGGAAATTTCTTGTCTGCTTCAACAAATCTTGGTGCAACTATTTTTTTTTTTAATCGTGTCTCATGACATTTTCACTGATTCTCTTTAGGTCTCCCTGCCTTGGTGGTTGCAATCTCTGTGGGATTTACTAAAGCCAAGGGCTACGGCACCAGGAACTAGTGAGTAAGCAATTCCTCCTTTCCCTTTTTTGAATAGCAATAGGAGTAATTCAGATTTGATACCCGGTAGGATTGCCATTGAGGAATAGTTATTTATTTCTATTTATTTATCTGATTTGTCGATTGCTTACAAGATAATAGGTATAAGTATAAACATGAGTAAGAATACAGGAAATAGGTACGAATAAATGGGGACAATAGGACAGGGACGGTAGGCACGATGGTGCACTTATGCACGCCCCTTGCAGACCTCTTAGGAATGGATATTCTCTCCCTTCTTTTCCTTCCTTCCTTCCTTCCTTCCTTCCTTCCTTCCTTCCTTCCTTCCTTCCTTCCTTCCTTCCTTCCTCCTACTCCCTCCCTCCCTTTTCTCTCCTTCCTTCCTTCCTTCCTTCCTTCCTTCCTTCCTTCCTTCCTTCCCCTTCCCTTTTCTTCTTCCTTCCCCCTTCCTTCCTCCCTCCCTCCCTCTCCCTCCCTCCCTCCCTTTTCTCTCATTTCTTCCTTCCCCTTCCCTTTTCTTCTGCCTTCCCCCTTTCTTCCTTCTTTCCTTCCTTCTTTTATTTTTTATTTTATTTATTTATTTATTTGATTTGTCAATTGCTTACAAGGTATTAGGTATAAGTATAAACATGAGTAAGAATACAGGAAATTGGTACGAATAAATGGGGACAATAGGACAGGGATGGTGCACTTATGCACGCCCCTTACAGACCTCTTAGGAATGGGGTGAGGTCAATAGTGGATAGTTTGAGGTTAAAGGAGTGGCGGGTTAGAGGATGGAACAACAGAGTCAGATAGTGCATTCCAGGCAATGACCACTCTGTTGCTGAAGTCATACTTTCTGCAATCGAGTTTGAAGCAGTTTACATTGAGTTTGTATCTGTTGTGTTGCTCTTGTTTTGTTACGGTTGAAGCTGAAGTAGTCATTGACTGGTAGGACATTGTTTTTATTTATTTTATTTGGTTTGTCAATCGCTTACAAAGATAATAGGTATAAGTAAAAACATAGTTATGAATACATGGATACATATAAGAAAAATAAAAGAAACAATAGGACAGGGATGGTAGGCACGTTGGTGCGCTTATGTGTACCAACTTAGCAGATAATTTTGTGTACTACACTTAAGTCCAACCGTAGGCAGTGTATTTCTAGTTTGTCCAAGCCCCAAATCTCAAGCCTGGTGGTGTAAGGTATTCTGTTGTGAGCAGAGGAGCATAGTACTCTTCTCGTGAAATACTTCTGGACTCAATTGTATTAATATCTGATATACAGTGCAGATTCCAGACAGATGAGCTGTATTCAAGTATTGGTCTAGCAAAGGTTTTGAATGCTTATATGTATCACTTATTCTCTAGGCAGTCTTCTCTGTGCTGCATCTTAGGAGAAAACTCATGAGTTCCATTGTTTTTCTTTGCATGAGCTAAATACTCCTTTTCTTCTTCCTTGCCTAGCTGTTGGCTATCTTTGGAAGGAGGCCTGCTCTACGCCTTTGTGGGACCAGCGGCCGCCGTGGTTTTGGTATATGACATCCCCCCCTTTTGAATATTTCCCCTCTCTTATGTATGTCTTCCACATTCCTGAAGAAGTTACAAAGCCCATGTTCTAGGATCTTTGCTTTCCTCTCGAGATGAACTATGGAGTACTACATGAACTATGGAGATGAACTACACTCACGGAGTGTAGAAGTCCTTAAATTAAGGTCATTTTTTTTAAAAAAAAAAAAATCTGGATTAATCCAGAACGGGAAGTGCCATGGGTAAATTTGAAAAGTTTGCTGTGTTGCATTTTTCTTTTTAAGTTGGGTGGGTTAAGAACCGAAAGAGAGCAGAGAAGAGCAACAAAGATGATTTAAGGGACTGGAGGCTAAACCATACAATGAACAGTTGCAGGAACTGGGAATGTCTACTCTAACAAAGAGAAGGACTAGTGACATGATAGCAGGCTTCCAATATTTGAAGAGTTTTCATAGAGGAGGATCAACCTACAGTCCAAACCAAGGACAATATTGTCAAGGCGAGATCTAACCTAGAACCAAGGAGAGATTTTCTGACAGTGAGGATAATTGATCAGTAGAATGGATCACCTTCAGAAGTTGTGGGAGCTCGATCGCTGGATGTTTTTAAGAAAAGGCTGGATAGCTATTTGTATAGGGTTTCCTGCTTCAGCAGGAGGTCAGGCTAGAAGACCTCCATGGTCCCTTCCAACTCTGTTATTCTGTTATCTGAATTCACCCGGCAGAAGGGAAACCTTTTTGAATCTCAGCAACACTCTGATGAGAAGGAATAAACTTTTTATGGATGGGATTTTTTTTTTTAGAATTTAGAATGATGGATACATGTTTCGGGAGTAATCAAAGATATTTGTCATTAAGTCGGTCCCTTTTCAACTACAAAACCAAATTGTACCATATCTCTAGCTTAATGCCAAGTACTAACCATTGGGGCATTTTTTTAAAAAAAATAAGATGGTTGAAAGGAGCTACAAACATCACCAACTGTGATTTTCAGCAATCCATCATATTATATATATAATATATTTCACACACACACACATGAAATACCACTCACACATCATCACAAGCTCTACAGAACCATAAAGCCAACAAACTTGAAATTTGGCACATATGTTCCTCTTGGCTTCTAGGTGCTCACTAAGAAAGGATTTTTCAAAATGACCATCAGAGCATTAGTATTTCGTATATTATTATTATTAACACGCTCTGATGCTAAGGAGTTCTACTCCCCCTCCCCACCTGAAAAGAAATCTGTTCCAAATGCAAAACACAAGCAGAGGAGAGGAATTTCAGTTTCATCTTTAGTTTCAGAGCAGCAACCAGCTTTAGTACAGAATAGTTGAGCTAGGCCAAGCCTTGGCTCCTTGCTGTCTCCTTCTTGCTCGCACAGCAAATACTGTTTCACTTTCCAAACAGCCCTCAACTCTCTCACACACTGATAGGATGCTAGCTAGATGAATACCAATGGATGCTGGTAGGCAGAGACAGATTTTTTTTCTCTCCTTATTTTCCTCCCAAAAAAACTAAGCTCGATCACATAGTTTTGTAGCAAAGCATGGGTACAGAGCTAATTTTACATAAAATTTAATAAAACTAGGACAAAGTTTAATTGATCCCTTTAAAGCAATTGCAGAAGAGAGCGGCCCTGAACGCTATTGCTTATGTTAATTAAATAGAGCCTCCAGGGTCAGTGGCAATATACCTTGAACTAACTGCTAGAGAAATATCTGTTGAGAAAATTAAACAGGGGGCTATAAATGAGAGGGCCTATATTATTGGGAAATTATTTCCCTGGAATGCAAGAGAAGAAATGAGCTGTAATTTTATTTTCCTTGCTAGACTTTGGTCATGGGTCTAACAGCTCTTCTATGTGAAGCTACAGTCAGGCCAAATTGAAAGGGTTCCAGCTATTGTACAACTAGTAAAATAAATGAATGTAAATAACATAAAGGCTATCAAGGAATTCCTGAGGACTTCTTCTGAGCAGTATGCTTGGAGTAGCTCTTCCTTAGGACAGGGATGTCCAAATTGTGGCAATTTTAAGACTTCTGGGACTTACCAAATTTGTAGAGGATACTAAGCTGGCAGGAATAGCCAACACCCTAGATAATAGGCTCAAGATCCAGATGGATCTTGACAGACTGGAACTCTGGGCCCTATCTAACAAAATGAAATTCAGGTAGAGAAAAGTAAAGTCTTACATTTAGGCAAGAAAAACCAAAAGTACACATGTAGACTGGGTGAAACCAGGCTTAATAGCAGGAACGGTGAGAGAGATCTTGGAGTCTTAGTGGACAACCAGCTAAATATGAGCCAGCCGTGTGCAGCAGCAGCCAAAAAAGCTAATGCAATCCTAAACTGCATTAACAGAGCGATACAATCGAGATCAAGTGAGGTACTAATACCACTCTATAAAGCCTTAGTAAGATCACACCTAGAGTCCTGCATCCAGTTTTGGTCACCACACTATAAAAAAGATTTTGAGGCTCTAGAAAGAGTACAGAGAAGAGCAACCAGGATGATGAGGGGACTGGAGGCTAAAAGATATGAAGAACAGTTACAGGAACTGGGCCTGGCTAGTCTAGTGAAGAGAAGGACCAGGGGAGACATGATAGCAGTCTTCCAATATTTGAGGGGCTGCCACAGAGAAGAACAGGTCAATTATTTTCTAAAGCGCCTATAGGCCAGAACAGGAATAATAGATGGAAACTGAAAAAAGAGAGATTTAACCTGAAAATAAAGGAGAAAGTTTCTGACAGTGAGAACAATCAACCAATGGAACAGAAGTAGCCCTCGGAAGTTGTGGGAGCTTCATCACTGGATACTTTCAAGTAGAACTTGCACTGCCATTTGTCAGAAATGGTGTAGGGTCTACTGCTTAGGCGGGGGGTTGGACTAGATGACTTACTAGATCCCTTCCAACTCTGATTATCTGTATCTAATTCACCTGCCAGGCAATATGCAGATTATAACCAAGTATAGCAAGGAGACCTCTGTACCTAGTTCATATTACCAAATAAACCTGTTTTCTAGGTTTTAGCATGAGCCCCGATCCCTAAAATACTCAAATCGAGTTGTGGCTGTACCCTAAACTAACCAAGATCAAAATTAAACCATCTTTGCATCTTGGGTGAAGGCATCTGCTAGGACATCAGCTGGCCAGGTTCAGCTTCTGAGCCCTTCAATGAAGAGGACACCTCCATTTTGATATGAGATGGTTGTCAGGCTTCCAAGTAATAGATCCACTGCAAACAAAAACTCCCAACTCTTTGAAATTCCTCAAAGAATAACTTTATTGGAAATATATTGGACACATATCTGGTGAAAACCAACTCTGAAGGACCCCTTAGTTTTCACCTAATTCAAAGTAAAAGTTTTTTCCTCAACCCCAAACAGTCACATGGCCCATGGTAACATCACTCTTCCTTCCTCCGGCCAGGTGTGAGAACATCCTTGCTTCCCAAGAGAAAGTATTTTATTTTGACGACACAACCCCAGCTATCTCTAACCCCCTCCCCGCAATCACTATCCCTCAGCTCCAAGATGGCTTCAGCCAGACCAGCTTCAGGGTTGACAATGGTTTTGCTTGTTTATTTGGTAATATGAGCAAGTTACAGATATATTCTCCTTGCTATACTTGTTTATAATCTACATATTGGCTGGCTAGGGGATTCTGGGAGTTGAAGTTCACAAGTCTTACAGTTGCCAGGCATGAACATCCCTGTCCTAGGACATGAGTGAAGTTAGGTAAAGGTAAAGATTCCCCTCGCACCTACGTGCTGGTCGTTTCCGGCTCTAGGGGGCAGTGCTCATTTCCGTTACAAAGCCAAAGAGCCAGCGCTATCTGAAGACATCTCAGTGGTCATGCGGCTGGCATGACTAAATGCTAAAGGTGCATGGAATGCTGTTACCTTCTCACCAAAGGGGGTCAGGGGTGGGATTCAAATTTTTTAACAACCGATTCTGTGGGCATGGCTAAGTTGGTGGGCATGGCTTAATGGTCATGTTATTGGCTGGGTGTGGCCAACTCAACATCACTCACATCGAGGCATGCATCTCCTCGCCTGGCCTCTCATAACTGTGGGATGCTGCAACAGTCGTCAGTGTGAAAAATGGTCACAAGTCACTTTTTTCAGTGCCATTGTAACTTTGAATGGTCACTCCACACAAGGAAAGTACCAGCAAAGGAGGGGGAAAAAAACTCCAGAGAAGTTCCTGAGACAGGAAGTCTAGTCCTGCCAAGAACGTAATAAGGGTTAACGGAGAGGCAGTTTCTGTAAGCGACATCAGAATGTTTCCTTCCTGCCTTCCTTACAGGATTAGGCCAGTCATTTCTTCTAACAACCGGTTCTCCGAACTGCTTAGAATGTTAACAACTGGTTCTAGCAAATAAGTGCGAACCGGTAGAATCCCACCCCTGAAGGTAGTCCCTATTTTTCTACTTGCATTTTTACATGCTTTCGAACTGCTAGGTTGGCAGAAGCTGAGACAAGTAACGGGAGCTCACTCCATTATGCGGCGCTAGGGATTCAAACCACCAAACTGCTGACCTTTCTGATCGATAATTTAGTATCTTAGCCCCTGAGCCACCTTGAATGAAGTTAGCCAGATACAAAAAGTCTTCCTTTACTCAAAGAAATACAGAACTCCTACAAACAAGAAAACAAACAAACAAACACACACACACACACACACACACACAAATACAAACACTCAGTGTTCATCTGCCAATTAATATGCTTTGGAACTCTCCTGAAAAAAAACAAGTATTGGTTGGGCTCTGATGTTTGTTGTCATCGAACTCTCATCATAGAAAACAATGCTGAGATTCAAAAATGGTTCAGATCCACTGACTTAGCTACAAACCCAGCTGGGACTCTCAGGTCTCTTCCTCTCCAGCAGTGCTAGTCTAAGCATCTGGGGAAGATCTGGAGGACTTTATGCATCCAACCTGTCTAGGTGTCCAAGTCAACCTTTCTGTTGTTTCTCTTCCAACAGGTAAACATGGTTATTGGCATTCTGGTGTTTAACAAACTTGTGTCCAAAGATGGAATAACAGATAAGAAACTGAAGGAACGGGCAGGGTAGGCGTCCTATCAATCCTTCCTTCTAAGAAAACAAGCAAAAAAGTATATTTTGAATGTAGATATCTTGCAAAGTCACTTTCGATAACCAGGCAGGAATGTTATGGCAAGAGAGAAGTGGTGGTTTGGGGAAATAAAAGCTTAAACTAGCTCTCTGAGCATCTTCTTTCGACTTGTGGCATGGAAGGAGCATGGAGTGGCACCACTCAGCTAAAGGGGCATAAATGCAACAGAAATCTCTTATACCAAAGGTCTCCAACCTTGGCAACTTTAAGACTTGTGGACTTCAAGGTTGGGGTCCCCTGTCTTATACTGTATGGAGACTTTCATGGTTGTCTGAAAGGTACTTTTTTTTCCAAAAGGCAACTGGACTTTTTGGTTTTTCTTTGAAGACGTTTCACTTCTCATCCAAGAAGTGCCTTCAACTCTGACCGGATGGTGGGGAAATGGGAGGATTTGTTTGTTCACCCCAAGGATAAAACACCCAGACACAAACAGAGCCATGTAGTACATGCAGTACAATGTAATGAGCCATGTGCTGATTTATACCTAGGGGAAACAAAACAACCACTTCACAAACGCATTACACAACGTAGGAAAACAAACCAACCAGGAAAAGATTGAGCAGTCCATCTGCATTTCAAAGACAAAGGCAGCTCTTTTGAAGACAGCAAAGTCCACATTTTGGACAGAGAGGATGGATGGTTTGAAAGAGTGGTCAAAGAGGCCATTTATGTCAATATTTAACAGACCTCTCTCAACAAAGGAGGAGGGATATGACATCATATATCTCATTTCTACAACACAATCCTTTCAGAAGTTGCAAGAAGGCTCCACACACCCATTTGCACTACTCAGGTGATCCTGAGGGCACAGAATAAACCTCAATGACTCTCTAAAAGAATTAAAATGACAAGCTGTCTGCAAGGAGTATCAGTCCTTCCATTCCCAACCACCCAGTCAGAGCTGAAGAAGCTTCTTGGATGAGAAGCGAAATGTCTTCAAAGAAAAACCAAAAAGTCCAGTTGCTTCTTGAAAAAAGGACATTTGGGCTCTTAAACTATACTGAGCATCAAGAATATATAAATCAGGGACAATGATGTGCCTCTGGGTAAAGATATTATGAGTCGCCCACATTTAAAGTGAAGGATAATGGTATCTTTCCATTTCACTATTTAGAGAAACTAGATTAAAAAGGTCTACTTTCACCCTTGTTTCTGAGGGATCTTTGGCTTGTGCTCAAAGAGGGATGTACAATCAATCCAACTTTGAGATCTTCTAACCTAATTGTGACTCTCCTTCTGAAAGGTGCCGAACTAACCATCAAAGTTGGCCAGAATACCATTTCTGGTTCCGTAGAGGATGACATTTAGGGCAGAAGAATGGGTTCTTCTGCCCTAAGGTCCTTGGTGTCCTTGGTGTCCACTGAGCTTGGTGGTTTTCTTGCAGACATTTCATTATCAAACCAAGGCATTGATGATGTTCCCTTGTTTGGTCATCAAATGTCTGCAACAGAAACCATCAAGCTCAGAGATCTCCAAGGATCCCACAATTCAAATCTGAGCTACAAATATTCTCTTCTATTGATCTTGTGTTTCGATGGAACTGTAGTTGGAGATGTTCTGCTTGCTCTACTCAATTCCAGATCATTGAAAGGCCGGCAGTAGACCAGTTTTTCTCAATTCTGGCTATTCTGCATGGACTTCAACTCCCAGAATTCCACTACCAGCATGGCTAGCTATGGAATTCTGGGAGTTGAAGTCCACACATCTTAGAATGGCCAAGGTTGAGTAACACTGAATGAGATATAGGACATATCATTCAACAGATATGGAGAGAGGATGTACAGAGTTAGGGTTCCCTGTAGGTTGCAAACATAGTGTTGCAGCAAAGATGTTTGAGATATCAGACACACAGAGAGAGAGAGAGAGGGGGGGGGAGAGAGAAACACACACCATTTCACATCCTTAGACTTTTAAGCACAAAAATGCATCTCAAGGATTTCCCAAGGTGAACCAAAGCACCTGACGTTTCTTTCCTGGAACCAACTCAAAATCTGGAAAGGTTCTTCTGAACATTATTCCTGAATCATTGGTGTTATTTAGGTCAGGTTGATTCCATGTTCCATTTAATGCTTCTGCAACGATGCACACATGCCACAATCTTAATATAAATTTGCAAATCCTTTCATATCAAACGGGGAGACAAGAGAAACAGGAACTAAAGCAGATTTTCTTGTGCAGATTCAACTTGGGTTATCTCAGGCACATGCCAGAGCCAACCCATTGTTTTCAAAGGCGGGTAGTTTCTAGAATTGCTTTATGGGCAATGCTGTCCTATTCAAACATCTGCAAAACCTTTAAATTAAATCCTGTTTTAGCTGGTTATCAATTGTGCTGAATAAGTGTTGAAAATACAGGCGCTTAGGAAAGGGAAAAGAGCTGTTTTTTTTTAAATGATGGCTTCCCTTTACGTTAATTTCTTTGTTCGCTCATGAACCTGCTTTAAAGTTGTGCTTTTCAATGTGCAAATGAACTTGTGGGTGCATTACCTGTGAAAAACATGCCTGTGGGGGGTTAAGAGCCATGTCATCCCTGGTCATTGAACTGGTGAACTTCAGCCTGGAGGGATTTTTTTTTTCCAAACTACGTTGGAAAGTAAGAAGGGAGTAAATTTTGGAAGCAGCTTACAAGAGGTGTAATTATGCATTGCACCAAGTGAAACAGGATGTCCGACCACAATCAAGCCCAACATTTCTGTTGCCAAGGAAAGCTTGTTTGTTAAGTGAGTTTGCCCCATTTTACAACTTTTCTTGTCACGGTCATTAAGTGAATCACTGCAAGTTGTTAAATGAGTCAAATCACCGTTAAGCAAATCTGGCTTCCCCCTTTTACTTTGCTGGTCAGAAAGTCTCACAAAGGGATCACGTGATTTCCCCAGGACACGTCATAAATAAGAGTCAGTTACCAAGTGTCTGAAGTTTGATCCCATGACACTACCATGGCCGTAAGTGTGAAAAACGGTCATAAGTGTTCTGACCAAGGCTTCCAAGACCGTAATTACGCACACACTTATTTTAAAAACAAGTCTTGTTTTATTGCAATGCTGGGAATTATTTTCATTCCTAGCTGGTAATGAATCTCAAACTGTCCCTCGAGATAAGCACCCACCTTTCTTCCCTGTGAAGTGCTGCCAATAACAGAAGTGTCCAATGAACTAGAAAAAAAAAACCAACCAAAGTACAAAGAGCTTCAAGAATGAATCTGAACTGCACGAACGACTTTGCTTCCTGCGAAGGTTTCATCATTGAGAGAATATACCATAAATAATTAAAAAAAAACCGACTATAATAATCTGATAATCCATAGGACGCTTTATTACATAAGATACCACAGTATAAGATACTCCTAACCTCAAAAACCATTTTGGGAGAAAGGGGACACTCCCTTTTAGTAAATACAGCTTATATAGGTTTATCATAATTACATGGTTACATAACACTTCCTTTTTTCCATACATAGAAGTTATAGAGGTTGTCATAAAAATGACATGGGTGTTTTTCCATAACTCCTCCCATGCGTCCCTGGAAGTTCCCCAACTTTCTTCACTTCACCATTTATCTTCAGATTTTCTGTTCTCTACTTAAAAGTTTACACAAGAGATCATCAATATCCCTTAATAATGTCAAGACGCTCCATTAAACTAAGCCAAGGACATATTATTTTGCAACCAGACAGGACATTAGCAAAACAACCAATTTCCTAACTGTTCTGATCTCTAACAGGTCACATAAAGAACAAACTTCAATCTTGCTCTTTATATTCTTAAGTGAATAAGGCAAATTTCCATATATAACAATCCACTGTTTGTCCTTTGATCATCTTTGATCGCCGTTACACCTGAGACTTTCCATTAAACTCAAGCAAATAACGCAGCTACATCATCACAATCTGCAAAACAAGCATCACTAAACACTGATCTACCCCCCCCCCCCCATATATAACAGTCATCTTTGGTTGTCCTTTATACCTTATGGGAGAGACAATCACCTCCCAGCCTTAATCCTGAGTTGCCCCCTCTGCTTCAGCTGCATCTTGCCTTCTGGCAGCTCTGTGCATACACGCACTGGTGCACAGGCTCCCCTTGTTCCTCTGCCTCGCTGCTGCCAGACTCCAAAGGCTCCGGAGGCAGCACCCCACTCCCAGGTGGTCCTGGGCCCATCTCCGCATCGGATGCAGGACCCTCATCCGAGTCCTCTCCAGATTCCCGGACTGGTCCCCGTTCTTCCCCACTGTCTGCCTCCGCTGCCACCTGCACCGACTGCCAGCAAACCACAACAATAAGTCACTTTTTTTTCAGTGCCATTGTAACTTTGAAGAGTCACCGAATGAAGCGTTGTAAGGGGAGGATTATCTCAGGTAATCCTCGACTTACAACACTTCCTTTAGTGACTGTTCAAAGTTACAATGGCTCTGAAAAAAATGACTTATGACCCTTTTCCCATGCTTATGACCGTTGCCACATCCCTGGAGTCACCTGCTCAAAATTCAGGCTCTTTACAACTGGCTCGTATTTATGATGGTGGCCATGATGTCCCCTCTCCGGGGTCACGTGATCCCCTTTGGCGGGGGATTTTCTGATCAGCAACGTTAAGGGGGGAAACCGGATTCACTTAATGACAATTTGTTTAAACTCGTTTAAACGATGGCAGTGATTCGCTTAATGGCTGTTGGCAAGAAAGGTGGTTAAATGGGACAAAATTCACTTCAGAAGTGTTTTTCTTGGCAATGGAAAAAAAATTGGGGTGGTTCAATTGAGGTCGTACATCGAGGACCAGCTGATCTCGGCCAATCAGGGAGTCCCCTGAAGATCCTCGTGGTCTCGCCACATAGATCTGGTTTAAATGAGCCACATGAGCCACACCAGAGCAAGATGTTGGGTGATGGAAGCCACGGGCCAAGCTGAGCTCTAGAACTTTCCTTTGTGGGCCTCCAAGGTCTTCTTTTCTATCTCTTCATGTTCCGCTATCAAAGCCAGGTTCAAAATTTGGGGGGGCAACTACATGATGAGGTCTCAATTCGGATGGTCAGGGTTGTCTTCTCCATACTTTCCAACCCACTGGGTTCTGTCCAGGTTCTTTGACACAGCTCGAGACCTCTTTTTGGGCAGGAGGGGAAAGGGTTGTGGCTGATGGTTTCCTGGGCCTGGTAATGTTACTGTTGAGAGTGTTTATCCTTCCCTGTCCTGTTATCTGGTTTCTCTCTTCCTTTCCCGCTCTCTTTCGCTCTTTCTTTCAAGCTTCTGGGATTTGGGTTGGGGGTTCTCATTTTGTTCAACTTTCTCCCTCTATTCTTTTTGTTGAATATCCTTCTGCCCTTTCTTTCCTCCCTCTCCTCCCCTTCCCCTTTCTCCTCCTTCCCTCCCTCTGACACACTTCCTTCCTTTACTACGTCACTCACTCACTCACTCACACATTTCCTCCCTCCCTCTCAAACATTTCCTTCTTCTATCCTTCCTTCCCTCCTTCCTTTCTCCCTCCCTCCTACTCACGCATTTCCTTCCTTCCTCCCTCCCCTCCCTCTCACACATTTTCTTCCTCCATCCTTCTTTCCTCCTTCACACATTTCCTTCATTTGCTCCCTCCCTCACACATATTTTCTCCCTTCTTCACTTCTCCCCTCTTTCCCCCTAGCTTCTTCCTTCTTTCTTCCCTTCCTCCCTTCCCCTCCCTCTCCTTCCTTCCTTCTTTCCTCCCTTTCACATATTTCCTTCCTTCTCTCGCACATATGTCCTTCCTTCCCCCTCCATTTGCTCCCTCCCTCACACATATTCCCTCCCTCCCTCCCTTTCTCCCTTCTTCACTTCCCCCTTCTTTCCCCCTAGCTTCTTCCTTCTTTCTTCCCTTCCTCCCTTCCCTCCCTCTCCTTCCTTCCTTCCTTCCTTCCTTCCATTTCTTCCTCCTTCACATATTTCCATCCTTCTCTCACACACATTTCCATCTTCCATCCTGCTTTCCCCCTTCTTTTCTCCCTCCTTTGCACATATTTCCTCCCTCCCCTTCTCCCTCCCTCCCCTGCCCCCCCTATCACCCCCTCCTGTTCTGTTTGTGCTCACGAGCAAAGTGTTTTGTTTCGTTTCAGTCTTTTAATTTTAATTGCAGTCAGATGGCCGTTCCCCTTTACGGCATCACGCTCAAATGTTCCAAGTGTGGAGTGGTGTCTTCTCCCGACGTTTCGGCCACAGCCACCAGTAACGCCATGTTAGTTCCTCTAATTTCAACTTCCTTTCTTTTTTCTGATGAGGAGTATTGATTGATTGGAGTTAGAGGTGTCTTCCATGCCGCTTTTCTACCTCTGATGTCCTTCCTTCCCTCCCTCCCTCCCTCCCTCCCTCCCTCTTTCCTTCCTTCCTTCCTTCCTTCCTTCCTTCCTTCCTTCCTTCCTTCCTTCCTTCCTTCCTTCCTTCCTTCCTTCCTTCCTTCCTTCCTTCCTTCCTTCCTTCCTTCTAGTTTTTTTCTTGTTCTTCCCTTGGTTCACATTCAGGTGTCAAATTTGTTAAAAATCTATCCCTCTCTCTATCTGTAGCTTAAAATCCAGGACCTTTTGCAAGACAAAAAATTAAATACCTGTAACAGGTAAATCCTCAACTTATAACCACAATTGAGCCCAAAATTGATGCTGCTGAGCAAGATTGTTATTAAGTGAGTTTTGTTCCATTTTACAACTTTTCTTCCTGAGTTTGTTAAGTCAGTCATTGCACTTATGAAGTAAGTAACACTGTCATTAAGTGAATCTGGCTGTTGTGGCCCACCAACAGAGCTGGCGGCAGATTCAGACAGTGAGGAGTTTGGGGAGGAACATGGGCCAGCCCTGGAATCTGGGGAAGGCTCTGACAAGGGCTCTGCGTCGGAGGCAGAGATGGGGCCAGGGCCATCCATCCGACAGTTATCAGCTGCCTTCAGAATCAGAGATCAGTGGGGCAGAAGAACAGCTGGAGCCTGTTCTCAGTATGTGCATGCGCAGAGCAGTCAGATGAAGGGAACAGCTAGGAAAAAAGGGTTGACTTGGGAATAAAGGCTCAGGTGGATGGTGAATGGCCCCTCCCATAGGGAATAAAGAGGAGCGAAAGGGGAGTGGTGTTTGCAGGAGACAATGAGTTTGTTTAATTAGTGTGAAGATTTGTTTGTGACTCCTTGCCAAGTCTTTTCTGCTACAGCGTTGCGCTTGGAAGCTATCGGCCTGGCAACTCTCCAAGCCCGATAAGGTCTGTGATTGTAATTCACCCTTGAAAGACGGTTTGCCGGGACGTTGCTGGATGTGAATGAGAGAAATTCACATTAGCCTAAATAAAAGGGGTTTTGTCAGGGCGAGGAGTCTGCTTCATACTTTTGGAGAAGCCCAGATCAGAACACTGACTTCCCCATGGACTTTGCTTGTCAGGGGGCACAAAAGGGGATCACGTGATCCTGGGAACCTGCAACCATCAAAAATCATCAGTTTCCAAGTGTCTGAATTTTGATCATGTGCTGCAAAGGTCGTAAGTGCGAAAAATGGCCACGTCACTTTTTTTGCAGTGCTGTCGTGATTTGGAATGGTCATTAAGCAAAATGGTTGTAACTTGAGGACCACAGGGTCATGTGATCCCCTTTTACGACCTTCTGACAAGCCAGGTCAATGGGGAAGCCAGATTCACTTGACAGCTGTGCTACTGGCTGTAGCGATTTGCTTAACAACTGTAGCAAGACAGGTCTTAAAATGGGACAAAGCTATCTTCACAACTGCCTCGCTTAGCAGCAGAAATGTTGGGCTCAATTGTGATTGTAAGTCAAGGATGACATTCTCTCTCTCTCTCTCTCTCTCTCTCTCTCTCTCTCTCCCTCTCTCTCTCCCTCTCCCTCTCTCTCTCCCTATCAGAGTTTGTTGCAGAAAATCAAATCCAAAAAGCACACACAGATAACTGATTCAACAAGATTCATTAACTTCTTTATATACAGCACATAATAACACATGAAGTAAACGTACAATACCAATAGCAGATTCTTTCAGCGTAGTAGCAGTTACAGGCAGAACACAAGCAGAGGAGGGAACAGAAGAGAAGAGTTTCGGTTTTGATTCAGAGTTGCAGGCTAGTTTGCAGCTTCAGAGCTCAGAGCTTAATACAGAGCCATGCCCAGGCCCCTTCCAGTTTCAGTTTCCAAACAGTCCTCACTGGCTGACTTTGTTACCATGCCTCTGCCAGTTCATGAATATTCTGACACTCCCCTTGATTGGAATAGAGATGCCTACGATATTTAGGGGTTTTGCAACTCCAAATGGTCATTTTTCTGCAAGGGTTGAAATGTGACCTCCCCAGAATCTGCCTTACACCCCTTTTGTCCCCTGCCCTCCAGAGAACCGCTTAGTCCCCCCCCCCTCCCAAGAAGACACCGAAACCTTGGGGTTAGCTCTGCTCTCTCCCCTCCTTTCTTGTTCTTCCATGTTTTGCCTCCATCTGGCTGCTGCTTCCCCATTTCATGCCTGGAACCATCTCCTTGTTTCCTCCTTAATGCCATCGGATGACTCATTGGTTTGTGTTTTGCTTGATTCTTGCTCCAAACCAGCGGTACCTACAAGGGTTGATCCCAAAAGCTCAAAACTCTGCCCGTTTTTCGATTTGTGATGAGGTTTTTTTTTTTTTGGGGGGGGGTGACTATTCCGAGTGCTCAAGTCTTCACTGGATGGTTATCCTCCTATCTGCCACAGAGTCGGTCCTTCTTCTCAGAAGGTATCTGCTAAATGTAAATAAACGATGTCTAGTCTTGACTCTATTTTACACCACTTTCTCCACTTCTTTCCACGCCAACTTTTAAAGCTTTCTCGAAACCATCTGCCCTTGATTATATCTCTGTAACCAACCTCTATTCGGCCATCTCCTTCCTTCCGTCTCACATCACCTCCTACATTCTCTTCTCTTCCTTCCTTCCTTCCTTTCTTCCTTCCTTTCTTCTTTCTTTCTTTTTTCCTTCCTTTCTCCCTTCCTCCCTCTTTCCCTCCCTCCCTCTCTCCCAATCCTTCCTTCCTTCCTCCGTTTCTTCCTCCATCCATCATTTCTATCTCTATCTATCTATCTATCTATCTATCTATCTATCTATCTATCTATCTATCTATCTATCTAAATATTTGCTTCTTTCTTTCTTTTTTCCTTCCTTCCTTCCTCCATCCATCCATCCATCCATCCATCCATCCATCCATCCATCCATCTATCTATCTATCTATCTATCTATCTATCTATCTATCTATCTATCTATCTATCTTTTTTCCTTCCTTCCTCCCTCCTTCCCTCCCTCCCTCCCAATCCTTCCTTCCTTGCTTCCTTCCTTCCTTTCTCTATTTCCATAACTAGTCCTGTTTGTTAGAACCTCAAATAGTTGATAATTCCAGCTCCCAGCTGCCTGGGGAATTCTGGGAATTGAAGCCCACATGCCCTAAACTTTCCAAGGTTGTGAAACACTGCCCTAAGAAAATTTAACTCTGATTTCTATCTGTCCTTATCTAAGGAGGCATCACCATCATACCTTTAGTATTTAGTGCTCCATCGCTGGTGGTTTTCAAGAAATGATTGGAGAACCATTTGTTCAATAAGGACTCTTGCCTTGGGCAATGGGTTGGACTAGAAGACCTCCAAGGTCCTTTCCTGCCCTATGATTATACTAAAAGACCAATAAAATCCACTAATCAAGGAGAGAAGCAACCAAGAACTAAGGAGAAATTTCCGGACAGTTGGAACAGTGGAATGGTTTCCCTCCAGAAGTTGTGAATGCTCCAACACTGGAAGTTTTTAAGAAGAAGAGATTGGAAAAAAACATTTTGTCTGAAATGGTGTAGGATTTCTTGCCTGGACAAAAAGTTGGACTAGAAGACTTTCAAGGTTTCTTCCAATTTTTTTTTATTCTGCTTTCCATCTTTTGGGCTGTATGGATATAAAACATTCATTCAATAACATCAAATAAACCACTCAAACTCACATTTGAGTGAAAACCTCAAACAAGTTACTTGGCTTTCTTCTGTCCACTTCTTAGAATTGCTAATGAATCACAGCTTCTGAGGTGGTTGGTCTCCATTCTAAGTATCTCACGTATGGGGTCTCCAATGGCATCCAGAGGTGACCTTCACTCTTAACGAATGTTTAACGTAAGCCAGATCAGGCTATACCAAAGAGGACATTTAAGATAATTGCCAGGAGACAAAAACATATGAAGAATGGTTGCAGGAATTGGATTTGGCTAGTGTAGAGAAAAGAAAAATACTAGGGGTGACATGATAGCAGTTCTCCAGTATTTGGGGGGTGGGAGCTGCCACGAAGAAGAGGGGGTCAACCTATTCTCCAAAGCACCAGAAGTCAGGACAAGAAAGAATGGAGGGAAACTAACCAAGGAGAGAAGCCACTTGGAGTTAAGGAGAAATGTCTTTAGGGAACAGCTTGCCTTCAGAAGTTGTAGCTGCTTCATCACTGGAGGTTTTTAAGAAGAGACTGGGCAGCCACCTATCTGAAATATCGTAGGGTCTCCTGCTTGATCAGGGGGCTGGACTAGAAGACCTCTAAGATTCCTCCCAGCTCTGTTCTGATTCTGAAAAATCAGCCAGATACATAGCAGCGGTGAAGTGAAAGTCCATCAAAAAGTGAAGACCCATCAAAGAGGTCAGGTTGATGTCCTACCTCTTTGTTGACATTTCCATCTCTCTCTCTCTCTCTCTCTCTCTCTCTCATTCTCTTTCTCTTCCCCTCTCTTCATCCATTCCTCCTAAGCCACCGGAAACAATCCCAGTGTTTCTTTTGTGTTTTTCTTCATTTTAAGACACACGAAAGTGGCACTAAGCATAGGTGTGGAATGCATTAGAGAAGGCCGAATGGGGAAAAAAAAAAAAGCCAGGTCACCTTGCTTTGTCGCTGCCTTCTCCGCTATCTTGTAATTCTCTTGGATTGTAGCTTGGAAGCATTTGAAGCCATTCTGCCTGTGTCTCACGTTATTACTCCCCCTTGGAGAGTCTGGTGGGCCTCCCTCAAGTGAGTGAAAGCAGCATGAAGAGTTTGGTCGGTCCAGAAGCTAAGAGATCTCTCTTTCTCCTTTTTTTTTTTTCCCTTCCCCTTCCCAGGGCATCCCTCTGGAGCTCCTGTGTAGTCCTACCTCTGCTGGCCCTCACCTGGATGTCGGCTGTGCTATCCATCACCGACCGTCGTTCGGCCCTCTTCCAGATCCTGTTTGCAGTGTTTGATTCCTTGGAGGGCTTCGTCATTGTAATGGTCCACTGCATTCTGAGAAGAGAGGTGGGCCTTTGAGCATGGATGAGGGCAGGACATCTGTTGGGTCTTTAGAAGGACAGGTTCTTACACTGGTGGAAATTGGAGGAAGTGGCTGGATGGAAGACAATGTTGTCTTCTACATAAGAATCTCATTCCCTTCCATCTTTCAGTTTTGTGGAGATGGTCCACGTTTGATGGTCAAGGGACACATTTAACATTTGGGAGAGGCGGGCAACCATAAATTAAATAATGTGGACAGGAATGGATCATTTAAACCAGTGTTTCTCAACTTTGGCAATTTTGAAGTCCACATGTACTTGAAATTTCCTGGAACGTAAACAACTAATGCCAAACCGGTGCCACCAAATTCAATGATTTACTCCAGGTTATAATAACTCCCCTCCCCCCCCCAATTTAGCACAACCAGATATGTTGGATTTGTCACCAGCATGTATTAACACTATTTTAAATATTTATACCATACCGCTAAAGAAAGAAAGAAAGAAAGAAAGAAAGAAAGAAAGAAAGAAAGAAAGAAAGAAAGAAAGAGACAGCCAGTATAGATGTGTGTGTGTGTGTGAGAGAGAGAGAAACAGATATTGTAGATGGATGGATTGATGGATGGGTGGATGATGGATGAATGGGTGGATTAATAGATAGATATACAATAGATACACAATGAATATATATTACCGTATATACTCGGGTATAAGTCAACCCGAATATAAGCCGAGGCACCTAATTTTATACAAAAAACTGGGAAAACTTATTGACTCGAGTATAAGCCGAGGGTGGGAAATGCAGCAGCTACTGGTAAATTTCAAAATAAAAATAATTAATTTGGGAAACGATCTCACTATCTCACGTCGCCTCGGAAGGGAAAGGCAAAGCGCTTTTTGCCTTTCCCTTCCGGCTGGGGCTGTTGGGAGTCGCTGCCGCCTGCCTTTCCCTTCCCGGCTGGGGCTGTTGGGAGTCGCTGCCGCCGGCGCGGCCCAGTCCCGCCGCTCGGGAAGGGAAAGGCAAAGTGCTTTTGCCTTTCCCTTCCGGCTGGGGCTGTTGGGAGTCGCTGCCGCCGGCGCGGCCCCCCAGCCGCCTCGGGAAGGGAAAGGCAAAGTGCTTTTGCCTTTCCCTTCCGGATGGGGCTGTTGGGAGTCGCTGCCGCCGGCGCGGCCCAGTCCCGCCGCTCGGGAAGGAAAGGCAAAGTGCTTTTTGCCTTCCCTTCCCGGATGGGGCTGTTGGGAGTCGCTGCCGCCGGCGCTGCCCCAGTCCCGCCGCTCGGGAAGGGAAAGGCAAAGTGCTTTTGCCTTTCCCTTCCCGGATGGGGCTGTTGGGAGTCGCTGCCGCCGGCGCGGCCCAGTCCCGCCGCCTGGGAAGGGAAGGCAAAGTGCTTTTTGCCTTTCCCTTCCCGGATGGGGCTGTTGGGAGTCGCTGCCGCCGGCGCGGACTCCCAACAGCCCCATCCGGGAAGGAAAGCAAAGCGCTTTGCCTTCCCTTCCCGAGGCGGCGGGACTGGGCCGCGCCGGCAGCAGCGACTCCACACCATATTTTTTTCAGAGGGAATCTGACTCGAGTATAAGCGAGGGGGATTTTTTCAGCACAAAAATGGGCTGAAAAACTCGACTTATACTCGAGTATATCGGTATATCTATAAATATCAGAGATGCATAAATATAAGCAGATCCATCTTGTGTAATTCAGTATATTGTAAACCATCCTTGGAAAATTCCATGTTGATGGCCTTCAGACACCTTTTAAAAATCCAATAATAAATAAAAGTATTTTATGTGCCTTAAAAAATGAAACCTGATTCAGTTGTGTTGATGTTCCTGATGATGATGATGATCAAGAAAAGTTCAGCAAGGAGGAAAATTCACTCCCATTTTAGCCGCCAGTTCTAGTGCTTAACTAATCTCAGCTGTGATTATGAACTTTTCCTTACAGTTCCGTTAATGGCTGATTTTAATGGCTGTGCAATTGCCTGAAAACCGACGCTCATTAGCAACCTATCCCATATTTTATGCAGCGCAAGACTTGAAATTGATTCTGCCTAATGGCACAACCTTTTTTTTTTTCCCCTAGGTGCAAGATGCTATTAAATGCCGAGTCGTGGACCGTCAAGAAGAAGCCAATGGAGATTCTGGAGGATCGTTCCAGAATGGACATGCCCAGCTTATGGTAAGTGGGGAAAAAATGCCTTGTAGGAGAGGACAGATGTAGCTTTTATGGCTCCGGTGAACCCAAGATGGCACATACCAACGTGGCGCATACAGGCTGGGAATGTTTGGAGGTTAAAACATATGAAGAACAGTTGTAGGAACTTGGCATGTCTTGTCTAACAAAGAGAAGGACTAAGGGTGCAGTAGAAAAACCTGGCCCGTAGAATCACCAAGAATTGGACACAACTGAATGGATATCATCATCATCATCATTATCATCATCATCATCATCAATCATAATCAAACAGTCTCCCAATATTTGAGGAGCTTCCCCAAAGAAAAGGGCATTATCTCTTCTCCAGAGCACATGAGGGCAAGACAAGAAACTATGGATGGAAACCTATCAAAGAAAGAATTCAATTTCCTGACATTGAGAACAATTAATCGGTGGAAGGAGTTGTAGGTGTTCTATCCCTGGAGGTTTTTAAGAAGATATTGGACACCCATTTGTCTCAAATGGAACAGGGTCTCCTGCTCAAACAAAGGGCTGGACTAGAAGACCTCCAAAGTTCCTTCCAATTCTGTTATTCTATGTTCTATTGGGAAACCACCATACTTTTAACTTGTCCCAGTTGCCAATCATCATAAAATGTGTTTGATTGGGTTTTATTGCCATTATACAAACCCATCAGAAGACTTAAAGTAAGTCAAGATGACAAGAACATAAAATGCTTCCTCAGGACCACAAGTTCATCTAGGCCATGATTATACCATGGCAAGTAGCCATTTTCAGGAAATTCTTAAAACAAGACAGAACAGTGATCATTCTCATCCATGGCTGGTCCCCAGTTCTACATGACAGGTATCACCATCATAAATGTATTTAATCCTTTCTAAAGATCATCTGAATTGGTGTTCAGATGTTATTGCAATCTACAGGTTTCAGATTTCCTGGGTACCGATAACAGCCATTGATTAATGTATGTCCCGGTCCACCCTGATTTCCAGATAGGATGTACAAAAGCTACCCGATGCTTTTTGTTAGTGCCAATATTTCCCAAGTGCTTTCTTCAAGCCATCTTCTCCAGAACTGTTGGATGGCACCTGGTCATTGACCATGCTAACTCAGGGTGCTGGGAGTCATGGCCCATTGTATCTGGAGGGTACTCCTTGGAGAAAGACTACATCAGTGGAATTTAAATAACCTAAGGCTGTGTCTAATAGGAGGCCATCTGCATGGATCTTCTGCAACGTTGAGTCCATTGTCCTCACTTGCTTTGATGGTCTCGCTTTGCTTCTTCCTTTTTTCTAATCCCAGCTGCTTTTGTAAGACTCGGCTTTTCATAACATTTAAACCCTGATTGAGAAGAGGGTTTTGTTATGTCTGGAGCGTGGGCGCAAGGAACGGAGACGAGGCATCGGGTAGTGACTCAACTCTTTATTAGTGACTTCAGAACAGAGCAAAATACTTGGGCAGCAGCAGCCCTTTTATAGGGCTGGCTGCTGTCACAACAGCCAATGCTTTTTGAGTTTGCCGTGCTGGGAACGGCCAATCAGCGGCGCCCGTTAACAGCCAATTAGATCGGCCAGAATTGACCAATCAGGATCCGCTGCTCACGGGCCAATCAGAAGTGCAGGATTACGAACCTGCCGTAGAAGTAAAACTATTAGGATTTTAAAACAGTGTGTTTGCTTAGTCCGTAACAGGTTTATCACTCAAGATCTTTTCTCCCAATTTTCCGGGAGAAGCAATGAGGGGGAATCCATTTCCCCCCAAAGACAAACTTTAAGCTTCTCCCCTTAACTTTGTTTAGTAAGATGAAAAGACACAACCGATGTGCTCTAATGCAGGGGTCCCCAGCCGCCGGTCCACGGACCAGTACCGGGCCGTGGAACAAGTCTTACTGGGCCGCTGGTTGCTGGGCCCGCCATCTTTTTGGTAAAGTGCTTCCGGTGAGCTTTTCCGGTAGAAAGCTCACCGGAAGCACTTTTTATCAAAAAGATGGCGGCTACGCTCGTGAGCTTTTCCGGTAGAAAGCCATTTCTACCCGAAAAAGCTCACCGAGGCTGGCGCCGCCATCTTTTGACGAAAAGTGCTTCCGTGAGGTCACCGGAAGCACTTTTCATCAAAAAGATGGCGGCGCCCAGTGATGCTGGTACCGGGCCGCGGGCCCAGCTGATGCCGGTACCGGGCCGCGGCATCAAAAAGGTTGGGGATCACTGCTCTAATGGCCTTCATGGCAAGGATCCAGGTTACCTTAGGGCAGTGGTGGGATTCAAAAAAATTTTACTACTGGTTCTGTGGGTGTCGTTTGGTGGGCATGATGGAGAAGGATTGTTAGGTATAACATTGATACCAAATATGGTTTGGGTGAATAAATATATAAAACTTAGATATCATGGTTTAAGTGCTTATCACTTTAAGCACAATGCAGCAGGCAATTAGCCGATTAAGGGTGCGGTTAGAAGTTACAATATAAGGAAGCATTAGAAGCTGGAAAGCTTGCTGTCTGTTACTGGCTGTAACTGTGGCTGTAACTGTTACTGTGTGCTGCTGCGACTAACTGAGATTACTGACTGTGAGTGCCTGTGACTGAACTGTTATTGTTTGCTACTGTTTGCTGAATATCCAGCGTTTGTTTCTCTGGAGAGTGAAACCGGAGGAGGAGAAGATATCTTTATCGGCTGATAAAGATATTGCAAGGACTCTTAACTTGGACTATACTAGTGAGTCTTACTGGATGGAAATACTGTGAATGACTTAATGGACTGAATGACAATGCTTAAACTCTAACTGGATTAAAAACTATTTAAACTACAAACAGTGTTTGTGTTCAGTGTGTGTATACTCTGGGGCCCTTCCACTCTCGTTTGGCTTCCTGGCTTGACTACTGCTGCAATACTCTTCTAGGGGTTAATCCCCAAAAACCTAACAATGGTTATGGGCCCAGCAGCATAGTTTAACTAACCAGGATATAGCAGAGAGAGTTGGTGTGAGTTGCACATTACTGTATAAACAAACTGTTTTAATTAGTTTAAAATAGTCAAAATATCTGAAGAGTAATGGCACAAGTAAATTTGTCACAACTGTCCATGATATCCAGGCTGGATGGAACAAACTATGTTTCATGGTCAATGAAATGTAGTTTACTTCTACGCAGAGAAGGTTTGTGGGACATTATAGCAAACCCACCAGATGTGAGTAGCTGGGATCCTGCTAATGATGATGATAAAGAAAAGTTACAAGACTTTAAACTGAAGAATGAGCAGGCTTTATGCATCATAGGACTGACTCTCTGTGATCAGCAGCTTGTCCATATTCGTGGAGAAGAAAATGCTGCAAACTGCTGGGAGAACCTCAGGAAGATTTATGTTCGGGACAGTGTAGGAGCACATATAAATCTTACACGGAAGCTTTTTCGAACGCATCTTCAGAGGAATGGAGATATGTTAGTTCATTTAAACTGTATGAAGAGCATTTTTCAAGATTTGCAAGAAAAAGAGCTTATATTTAATGAACTGCAACAAGTCTACATAATATTATCTTCATTAGATCAAAGCTATGATGACTATGTTACTTCGTTAGAGGTATTGCCAAAAGAAAGCCTCTCATTAACCGAGATTACAGGCAGGCTACTAGAAGAAGCCAGAAGAAGGCGTGAGCGTGACGAGCTGAGAGAAGATAAGAAAGAAGAGAAATTATCTTCAAAGCTTGAAAGAAACCAGATTAGCAAAGTAAAGCACCTGGAAGAAGAGAATTTATCTTCAACAGCATACACAATTAAAAAGTGTTTTAATTGTGGAGGCAGAGGACATTTGGCAAGGTTCTGCAAAAAGAGAAAAAGCCAGAATGTAAAAAAGCCAAAGAAAGCATATGAACTAGCCACGTTTAGCAACTCTGATGTGAAGAATAATTTATGGGTGGTTGACAGTGGCGCATCCCACTGCATCACAAGAGATAAGACAAAATTTATAAAAATGTCTACAAGTTCTCAACATATATCACTTGCCAACGGCTGGAACCTGAAAGCGAAAGGTCAAGGTTTTGCACGTTGTCCGTACATAAACCAGGATATAAAAATGTTGTATGTACCGCAACTAAAGTTTAATTTGCTTTCAGTAAGGGTATTAGATAAATTAGGTTATGTAATTACTTTTAAGGATAATAATTGCATAATTGAAAAAGATAACAAAAGGGTAACTGCAGCTTTAAATGGAACATTATATGTCTTAGATAATAGTAAGAAAGGGGAGGCACAAACTGTATTTAATAATATAAAGCCTCATGATGAATGTATCCATTTATTGCATAGGCGTTTGGGGCATGTAAATTTTAAAATGCTAAAACGTACAGTTGAGTTATCTGAAGGAATAAGGTTAAAACCTTGTGATAAATATTTACGTTGTAATGTTTGCTGTGAAGATAAGAGCAAGGTATTGCCTGCAAATAGGCTAAATGGTTTCAAAACAAAAGAACCTTTAGAAGTAGTATTTGCAGACATAATAGGTCCAAAGAAACCCAGTATGGGGGTGCTAGATATATACTGAGCATTATGGACCATTATTCTAGATATGGGTTTTGCTATTTAATGAAAAGCAAAACTGAAACATATCAACATTTTTTCAATTGGCTTAGGTTTGCTGAAAGAAAGTCTAAACGGCAACTGATAACCCTGGTGACAGATAATGGCACGGAATTTATTAATAACAAATTCCAGAACAGACTTAAGGTAGCTGGAATAGAGCATAAGAAGTCTGCTCCATACAGGCCAGAACATAACGCTTTTATTGAAAGAAGAGGCCAAACACTACAGGCAATGGTTAGAACAATGTTAAATGATTCTGGGTTACCTGATTCTTTGTGGGGGGAGGCTACAATGTGTGCTAATAACATATTGAACAACGTTGTTAATACAACAACAGGTGAAATTCCATTCACCAGATGGCATGGCAGGAAACCTGACCTAAGTTACCTGCACACATTTGGTGCACCAGCATGGGTGCATATTCCTGCACAAATCAGAAAAAAAGGGCAACATAGAGCTAAAAGATTTTTCTTCGTTGGTTATCAGGCAAACCATAGGGCATATAGATTTTGGGAGAAAGGCACATCTAAAGTGTTATGTAGTGCTAGTGCCCAATTTCTAGAACATGAAGGATGGGAGAAATTAGAACAGGATGCCAATAAAGATGTAATTATTGAATCCTATAGAAATCCCATTAGTTATCCCTGTAACTTTAAAAAATAAAGTAAAGAGACAAATACAGGATGAAATAGTGCCCATAAAGGAAGAAACAGATTCAATAGCTGAACAGGATGAGGAAGATGAACAGGTAGTAGTTCAACAAAGTCCTCCTGTAAGCCCAGTAATTCCCAGAAGAACTACACGTATATCTAGACCGCCTGATAGGTACCAGGCTAACACAGTGTGCCAGATTAATCAAGTTCCTAATTCTGTAGAAGAAATTAAAAAGTATCCTAATAAAGAAAAAGAAAGATGGTATGCAGCAATGAATAAGGAACTGAATTCATTAAGAGATATGAAGGTGTATGAAAATGCCAAATTACCTGTAGGAAAGAAATCCATTGGCTGCAAATGGATATTTAAGGTAAAAACAGATAAGGATGGTAATTTAATCCATAAGGCAAGGTTAGTAGCCCAAGGTTTTAGGCAGAATGCTAATGACTATGATGAGGTGTTTGCACCTAGTCTTAAGGCAGCAACCTTGAGAGCAGCTTTAGTGTGGGCAGCTAGTAAAAACTATATAGTTAACCATTTAGATGTGGAAACTGCTTACTTGCACGCCCCATTAAAACATATTATTTATATGAAAAAACCTGTTGGTATTAAAAGTGAAAGTAAGGATAATAATGATTGTTGGTTGTTAAAGAAAAGTCTCTATGGTCTAAAACAATCAGGCTATGAATGGAACCAGTATATTGTAAAGGAACTAGACAATATAGGATTTAAAGCTGGTTTAGCCGATCCATGTCTGTTTAAGAGGGAGACAAATGGGAAAGTATCATTATTATTACTATTCACAGATGATATTGCTTTGATAACTGAAACTAATGATGAAGCAAATAAAATAATAACATCATTAGGAAAGAGAATAAAGATCAAGCAATTAGGGGAGATAAAGAAGTATCTCGGTTTGAATATAAAGAAAACACGAAAAGGTTTTAAGATATCTCAGGAAGATAAGATAAGCAAATTGCTAAAAGATTACAAGATGGAGCTTTGTAAGCCAGCTAAGACTCCAATGAGTCAGGAGTTTAGCAACACTGATGTACAAAGCCCTGAGCAATCTTTAATAGGTAGTTTGAGTTATATTAGTAATTGGTCTAGACCAGATATATCGTACTGCGTGAATCAGTTGGCTAGATTCAATTCTGCACCATGTGAAGACACTGGAATGCAGCTAAGAGGATATTAAGATATCTTAAAAAGACAATGAATTATTCATTGTATTTAGAACCAAAGGGTGATTTAATTTTGTGTGCATATGCAGATGCTAGTTTTGCATCAGAAAGAGACACTAGAAAGTCGACTTCAGGAACAGCCATAATGCTGGGTAAGACATTAATAGGCTGGAAGTCAATAAGACAACAGCATATAAGTTTGTCTACTATGGAGGCAGAATTCTCCTGTTTATCATTGTTATGTACAGAATTAATAATGTATAAACAAATGTTAATTGATATAGGTATAACAGTAGATTATCCTATAATTATACATGAAGATAATCAGGCAGCAATTCAAATGGCCACAAATATTGGAGTAAAAACAAGAAGCAAGCATACAGATCTAAGATACCTAAATGTGAGACAATCTGTAAGAAGTAAGATGATTCAGCTAGAGTACTGTATGTCGGAGGACAATTTAGCTGATAATTTTACTAAAGCCCAAGGTGCCAGTAAGCACCAGGAGTGTTGTGAAAAATATGGGATAAGATTGTAAAGGTATTATATATTTATTTCACCCAAAAGGGGAGTATGTTAGGTATAACATTGATACCAAATATGGTTTGGGTGAATAAATATATAAAACTTAGATATCATGGTTTAAGTGCTTATCACTTTAAGCACAATGCAGCAGGCAATTAGCCGATTAAGGGTGCGGTTAGAAGTTACAATATAAGGAAGCATTAGAAGCTGGAAAGCTTACTGTCTCTGGCTGTAACTGTGGCTGTAACTGTTACTGTGTGCTGCTGCGACTAACTGAGATTACTGACTGTGAGTGCCTGTGACTGAACTGTTATTGTTTGCTACTGTTTGCTGAATATCCAGCGTTTGTTTCTCTGGAGAGTGAAACCGGAGGAGGAGAAGATATCTTTATCGGCTGATAAAGATATTGCAAGGACTCTTAACTTGGACTATACTAGTGAGTCTTACTGGATGGAAATACTGTGAATGACTTAATGGACTGAATGACAATGCTTAAACTCTAACTGGATTAAAAACTATTTAAACTACAAACAGTGTTTGTGTTCAGTGTGTGTATACTCTGGGGCCCTTCCACTCTCGTTTGGCTTCCTGGCTTGACTACTGCTGCAATACTCTTCTAGGGGTTAATCCCCAAAAACCTAACAAGGATACTGTAAAATCTCCATTCCTAACCCACTCCAGGGGGAAGATTACTGCAAAATCCCATTCCCTCCCCACCCCACTAACCTGCTTTCCAGCTCCGTTCCCCTGTGCAGGGCAATCAAAGAAGACCCAGCTGATCAGCTGGGACTCAATTGGAGGCAGAGAATAGATGGGGGCAGGGCCAGTCAGAAGTGGGGTTTGCTGGTTCTCCGAATTACTCAAAATTTCCACTACCGGTTCTCCAGAACTGTTTAGAACTGGCTGAATACCACCTCTGCCTGAGGGTCCATCTCATCCCGCTGGGATTGGCCTGCCCCACCTGTCTGGTGAGGGGGGCATGCTGTGGGCCCCATGGACCAGGGAATTCAAGCTAGTGGGATCTAGGAGAAAAGATCTTCTCGGCCATTCCTCAGGGACATCTTATCTCCTGGAGTGAGATCAACTCCAACCCTCTGATCTTTTGTAAGAGCCTGAAAACCAGGTTCTGCCGATTGACTTGGGGATCAATGGAGGATTTTCACATGGGGGGGGTGGTTGATCGTTTAATAACAGATCCCACCTCCCCTCCCCTTGCTCAGACCATTCCCTCCCTTCCCATCTTTTAGCTACTCTATTTTGTATTTTTACAATTTTGTAGTACAGGTAGTTTTTCATTTACAAAAGTTTGTTTAGCGACTGTTCGAAGTTACAGTTACACTGAAAAATGGACCTATCTCTGTTTTTCCTATTTACGACCGTTCACATGATCAGAATTCACACCCTTGGCAACTGACTTATGTTCATGACGGTTGCAGTGTCCTGGGGGGTCATGAAAAATGACCATTTGGAGTTGCAAAACTCCTAAGTCTCATATACATAACTGTTGCAACCGGATATATTTACAGGTAGTCCTTGATTTATTGAGCCCAATATTTCTGTTGCTGAGCAAGACAGTTGTTAAAAGAGCATTGCCCCATTTTAAGACCTGCCTCACTGCCATTGTTAAGCAGTTGTTAAGTTAGAAACATGGTTGTGAAGTGAATCTGGCTTCCCCATTGAATTTGCTTATCAGAAGTTTGCAGAAACTAATAGAATAGAATAGAATAGAATAGAATAGAATAGAATAGAATAGAATAGAATAGAATAGAATAGAATATTCTTTATTGGCCAAGTGTGATTGGACACCCAAGGAATTTGTCTTGGTGCAAATGCTCTCAGTGTAAATAAAAGAAAAGATACATTCGTCAAGAGTCAAGAATCATAACATACAACACTTAATAATAGTCATAAGGTACAATAAGCAATCAAATCATACTAGGAAACAGTCAATATAGATCAAAGGGATACAAGCGACAAAGTTACAGTCATACAGTCACAAGTGGGAGAGGATGGTCGATAAGAAGCGATGAGAAGGTTAATAGTAATAGTGCAGACTTTGTAAATAGTTGGACAGTGTAGAGGGAATTATTTGTTTAGCGGAGTAATGGCATTCAGGGAAAAACTGCCCATGTGTCTACCGTGTTTCTCCAACAATACGGCCTCCACAAATAGGAAGACCCAGCATGTTTTCTAGGCATAAAATCAAATTAAGCCCCTCCCCAAATTTAGGCCTAGTTTAAAACATGCAAAATAGGGGAAGGGTGGGGACTTGCCATTTGGAGTGCCGTTGGAGCTACCACCGCCATTTGGAGTGCCCTTGGAGCTGCTGCCGCCGTTTGGAGCTGCCTCTGCCGTATGGAGCCGCCGCCGCCATTTGGAGCTGCCTCTGCCATTTGGAGCCGCCGCCGCCGCTTGGAGCTGCCTCTGCCGTTTGGAGCTGCCTCTGCCATTTGGAGCTGCTGCCGCCGTTTGGAGCCGCGCCGCCGTTTGAAGCTGCCGCTCCGCGTTTGAGCACTACCGCTGTTTGGAGCACCACCGCCACTCCAAACACGGCGGCAGCTCCAAACACGGAAGCAGCAGCTCCAAACGTGACAGCGGCACTCCAAACGGCGCCGGCGGCTCCAACGGCAGAGGCAGCCCAAACACGAAGCGGAGCCACCGCCGCCGTTGGAGCTGCCGCCGCTGTTTGGAGTACCATTGGAGCTGCCTCTGCCGCTTGAAGCTGCCGCCGTGTTTGGAGCACTACCGCTGTTTGGAGCACCACCGCCACTCCAAACACGGCAGCAGCTCCAAACACGGAAACAGCAGCTCCAAACGTGACGGCGGCAGCTCCAAACGGCGGCGGTGGCTCCGCTTCGCGTGTTTGGAGCTGCCTCTGCCGCTTGGAGCCGCCGGCGCCGCTTGAGTGCCGCCGTCACGTTGGAGCTGCTGCTTCCGTGTTTGAGCTGCCGCCGTGTTTGGAGTGGCGGTGGTGCTCCAAACAGCGGTAGTGTTCCAACGCGAAGCGGCAGCTTCAAACGGCGGCGGTGGCTCCAACGCGGCGGCAGCTCCAAACGGCAGAGGCAGCTCCAACGGCACTCCAAACGGCAGCGGAATGGGCAGAAGGGAAAGCAACAGAGGCAGGTGCCAAAGGTCTTGGGTCTGCAGCAAAGGTGTTTGGTGGGAGTAGGGAGCTCTCTGCGCTTCGCCATGATCGCCCCTTAGGAGCAGCTGGTGGCGAGGCTGCCCGCTGGGCGCCTAGATGAGGATGAAAGGGGAGAAATTAAGTTACCCCCGAAAAGACGGCCTAGCCGTTTTTGGGCTCAAAAAAATAAGGCCCGGCCTTATTATGTGAGAAACACGGTAGTTGTTCTGGTGTGCAGTGCTCTATAGCGTCATTTTGAGGGAAGGAGTTGAAACAGTTTATGTCCGGGATGTGAGGGGTCTATAGATATTTTCGCAGCCCTCTTTTTGACTTGTACAGTATACAGGTCCTTGACTGAAGGCAGGTTGGTAGTCACTGTTTTTTCTGCAGTCCTAATTACTCTCTGAAGTCTGTGTCTGTCTTGTTGGGTTGCAGAACCAAACCACTTAGACCTCATTGTGGTGTCCTGCGGACACACAAACACAATTTGTCACACTCTTTCATCAGATTCCAGCAAAAATTACCTGTTCTGGAGAATGGGTTCACATTCATCCATGCGATTCAGACTTATAACTACATGATTCACTAAACAACTGCCATAAAGGTGGGACCATCGACTTAAGACCATCACAAATTAGGATGGAAATTCCTCTCCCAATTGTGGCTATGAATCTACATAGATGGCTGTAATAGCTGTGAATACAGATCCTTGGCCTAACAGCGGCTCATTTAATGACTATTCGAGGGTTGTGAGAACATTGAAAAAAGGGATTTACGACCATTTTTCATACTTATAACCGTCCGTGGTCACACGATCAAAATTCAGACTCTTGGCAACCGACTCATATTTATGACAGTTGCGGTGTCCCAGGATCACGTGATCCTCTTTTGTGACCTCCTAACAATCAAAGTCAATGGGGAAGCCGGATTCACTTTACAACCATGTCACTAATTTAACAACTGCAGTGATTCACTTAACAACCATGACAGGAAAGGTCATAAAATGGGGCAAAACTCATTTAACAATTACCCCACTTAGTGACAGAGATTTGGGGCTGAATTGTGGTCATAAGTCAAGGATTAAATGCATTCTATTTATGTGGTCTTATTTTTGATATTGTAAGCTGCCCGGAGTTACCCTGCGGTATGATGGGAGCGGCCAAGACATTTGATAAATAATTGTCCCCAAGTTTCTTTTATCAAGGGGCAACTGGACTTTCTGGTTTTTCTCTAAAGACATTCCTCTTCTCACCAAGAAGCTTCTTCAGTTCTGACTGTATGGGGGAGGAATGGAAGGATTTATACTCCTTGCAGATAGCTGGTCATTTGCATCCTTTCAGAGTCTCATTGAGGCCACTTGGAGGTTTATCTGTGTCCTCAGGGTCACCTGAGTAGTGCAAATGGGTGTGGAGCCTTCTTGGAACTGCTGAAAGGACTGTGTTGTAGACTGGAGATAGATGATGTCATATCCCTCCTCCTTTGTTGAGGGAGGGCTGTTCAATTTGGACATAGATGGCCTCTTTGACCCCTCTTTCAAACCAACAGTCCTCTCTGCCCAAAAGGTGGACTTTGCTATCTTCAAAAGACGGGCCTTTGTCTTTTAAATGCAGCTGGACTGCTGAATCTAGTCCCGATGGATTTGTTTTCTTATGTTGTGCCATGCGCTTGTGAAGTGGGTGACCCACTTTAATGACCCTCTAAAAGGATGCAAGTGACCAGTTCTGTCTGCAAGCAGTATCAATCCTTCCATTCCCCACCATCCAGTCAGAGCTGAAGAAGCTTCTTGGATGAGAAACAAAAGAACAACCAGAGAGTCCAGCTGCCTCTTGAAAAAAAAGCACCTTTGGGACTACTATGACTGGATGACTCAGAATCTGCCTAGACATTTGATAAATAAATAAATACATATAAAATGACTATACATGAGTAAGTTCCCCCCTCTCTTCTTGACAATGCCACCTTGTTGGCATTCAGGAGAAAGTCCTGATCATTGATATTCTTTACGGGTGCACCTGCCTAAATTAGATATGCATTAAAATACCCACCATGAGATGCCACTGAATGCTGATGATCCTTGCCTGCTACATTACACTCTGTGCAATGAACACACCCAAGGTGCCATCCCCTAATATTTGTTGCATCTCTGTCTGGCTCCCGCAAGAGTTTCCTTCTCAATTGCCAGACCTTTCTTCCATTCTCACACACCTGCCCCGTAGGCATTTGGGGGACTGGTTTCGCCAGCCAGCCAGGAAAGAAACCAGACCAAATATAAACACATTTTAGCATAGCTGTCAAGGGAAGGTCTTAGATGCTCTCTGAACTTGGTTGTTTTCTTGCAGATGTTTCATGGCCCAACAAGGAAACATCATCAGTGCTAGAAAGGAGGGAGGTTTTGGAGAGGAGAAGGAGGAGGAGAGGAGGAGGAGGAGGAGGAGGAGGAGGAGGAGGAGGAGGAGGAGGAGGAGGAGGAGGAGGAGGAGGAGGAGGAGGAGGAGGAGAACTATGGTGTGCTTGTTGCTCTGAACTTGATTGTTTTCTTGCAGATGTTTCATGACCCAACTAGGAAACTTCATCAGTGCTAGAAGATGTTGTTAGTCTTGCATTGATGATATTACTGAGTTGAGTCATGAAACATCTGCAAGAAAATTACTAAGCTCAGAGAGCACCAAGGACCCCACGATTCAACCCTGAGCTACAAATATTATATTCTCCTTTATTGCATAGTGGTCTATTTGATGCCTCGCCTCCAAACAACTTTCTTGGATGACCAGGAGGTTGGTTATAGCTGCTCTTGGCTTTTCAGTCGGGTTAAAAAGCTGGAATTTCCAAAACCTTGAGTTTTTCAATCTCATAGCTCCCTTCTCCTTTCCCTGTTGCTGATCACTTCTTCCCTTTGCTTTCTCTGTCTTCCAGACTGATTTTGAGAAAGACGTGGACATGGCTTGTAGATCAGGTGAGCACATCACAGGTGAGACATCAACCTTGACCTGGTTTGGGGATTGAACTTGATGTTTGTGTTTTTTAATTTACCTTTCTCCCTCGCTTCCTGACTGGGGTCTATGACAGTTCACCGTGGCCAACTCACCATGGTCAACTTGCCATTGTGGGACAATTTGCCATGCCCAACTCACCATGGGACAAGAGTTACATGAATATCAAAGAAAGGGTGGTATAGAATCATTAAAGATGCAAAAGGAAGGACAGAATGAAATGTGAATGGCAAAAATCAAAACATACTTTATGTATTTTAAATAATTAAATTGAATTGCTAAATTGTACAGCGGTGAGTTATCCAGCAGCAAGTGGGCCATGGCGAATTCTCCTGTGATGAGTTGCCACAGCAAGTTGGCTGTAGCAAGTTATCACATTCCTTCCTGATTATGTGAAATTGTGAATCTGTATACCTGAGCTTATACCTTATTGGTCCAACTTTCTTTGAGATGTTTGATGTTCTCCTGTGTCTAGTCCACCAGCTTTCTTCTCACGCTCAACTAGCCCTGAAACCTCTAGACCTCCTTACCTTTATAGCTTTTTTTCCTGGCTTCAGACCAAAAGCTCTGCCTGTCAACTAATGAAAACCAACCCCTTCCTTATCCACTTTTCCTTTCTTTAAAGCAGGGATACAATAGGTGGGGAAGCATGGCTGTTTCATGACTTGTGGACTTCCTAAACTCCCAGAATTCCTAAGCCAGCCATGCTCAGGGTGGGGAACCATGGCCCCCTTTTTTTAAAAAAAAATATTTTAATTAAAAATATTTCATCATTTTATATCTCTTTTACAGTCTTTGCAGCGCTCCCGCATCAATAATACTCACATATACATATCGATTACATTCCTTTTTCTTCCTTTAACTATATACATTGCCATTAAGTTTAGTATACCTCTTAAATTACCTTTATAAATATAAAGGTCTTTGCTTCTATTTTCTAACCATTTATACCAAATAATATTCTGTTTCCCCCCTTTCATTTAATTCTAATATTAGCCTGTCCATCTCCGCACAGTCTAACACCTTTTTTAATCACCATTTCCTCAGAGGGCGTGCTGTTCTGTTTCCAGTTTTGCACATATGCAATTCTGCCTGCAGTCATTATGTGCAATATAATATATTGAATTTTCTAACGGCAGTTTCCTCTTATTATCCCTAGTAGAAATAGTTCGGGTTTTAACTCAATTTGTTGACTTCATGATTTCCTCTAGCCATTTTCTTATTTTAGTCCAGTACTTCCTGGCTTCCGGACAAGATCCCCACATATGAAAAAAAATGTGTAAGAGGTCTCGGTGGTGCAATGGTTAGAGTGCAGTACTGCAGGCTACTTCTGCTGACTGCTGGCTGCCTCCAATTTGGCAGTTCAAATCCCACCAGGCTCAAGGTTGACTCAGCCTTCCATCCTTCTGAGGTGGGTAAAATGAGGACCCAGATTGTTGGGGGCAGGAGGCTGACTCTGTAAACCGCTGTGGGCCGTAAAGCACTATAAAGTGGTATATAAATCTAAGTGCTATTGCTATTTTATCACTTGTTGACTTCAACTCCCAGAATCCCTGAGCCAACATGCCTGGCTCAGGAATTCTGGGGGTTGAAGTCCACAAGTCATAAAAGCGCCATCGTTTCCCCACCTATCCCTGCTTTGAAAACTTCCTTCTCCTGTATTTTCCAACCCAAGAAAAAACAATGGAAACAGTATACAAGAGGTGTATACATGGCACCAAACTGAACACGATATACAGTTGGTCCTTGACTTACAACCACAGTTGAGCCCAAAATTTCGGTTGCCTAAGTGGAACATTTGTTCAGTGAATTTTGCCTATCCCCTCTCTGTACACATTCATTAAGGGAATCACGGCAGTTGGGAAATTAGCACCACGGTTGTTGGGTGAATCTGGCTTCCCCGTTGATTTCGCTTGTCTGAAGTTCCCATGATTCCCGGGATGCTGCAACCATCATAAATCTGAGTCATTTGCCACCTGTCCAAATTTTGTTCATGTGACCACAGAGATGCTTGCACTGGTTGTGTGAAAAACAGCCATAAGTCACATTTTTTCAGCGCCATCGTAATGTTGAATGGTTGCTTAATGAACTGTTGTAAATCAAGGCCTACCTGGAATCAATTGCTCTTTCAAATCCTCTTTAGATTTTTCAGATCGTTCTTTGTAGAAAAAAATAAAATAAAGCCCAATACCAACTTGGTCCAATCCTCCAAAATCCAATCTTTCAAACTGGGATCTCTTTAAGCCATGGAATTATGACTGTTTGTGATCCTGTTATTTTATCCCTTCCTGGCTTTATTGCCCGTTCCTCTCTTCATTTTCCATACCTCCTGCCTGTTTGTAATCCTCAGCTTATCACTGTGTCTTTGTCCAGTGCGGTTCTGCACAATGAGGGAATGACAAATCCTTGTTTGCCTTCAGATATTATCTTAGTTACCAAGAAAGTGGTCAAAACCGAGCAAACAGCTGTGCAATTTGTTGCATACAAATCGGGACGTGGATTTAAAAAGTGATGCATGGAATTGGTTTTCTTTGCCTCTTTGATGACATTTGGTCTCCTTTCATTTTATCTCTCTCCTCCATGCATGCTCTTTAATTGTTTCTACCCTTCCTTCCTTCCTTCTCTTAATCCCGTTGTCTGTTCGGCACTCAATTTGCGCTGGAATTGAATTAGTTGGGAATTTCTTGGGTCCGAGTTACAGGCAGCCAAAAGGATTTGTATCTTCCAATGCATTCGGTCACTAGTTTTATATCAAAATGTATTGTGGTTTTTTGTTTTTGTTTTTGAATATGCAAGTTTGGGGGAAAAAATCAACTTCTGTACAGCATATTTGTAACACAGATAATATTTGTAGCTCAGAGTTGATATAAGGGGTCCTTGGTGGTCTCTGAGCATGGTGGTTTTCACATTTCCTTACTCAACTTAGGCAACATCATCAGCGCAAGAAGGGAAGAGGAGGTGGAGGAGGAGGAGGAGGAGGAGGAGGAGGAGGAGGAGGAAGAAGAAGAAAGATTGTGAGGTCCCTGGTTCTCTCTGAGCTTGGTTGTTTGCGTGCAGAAGTTTTATTATCAAACCCCACTCCCTTCTAGCACTGATAATGTTACATAGTTCAGTAATGAAACCTCTGCAAGAAAGCAACCAAGCACAGAGAACATCAAGGACCCCACAGTTCTCCTCCTTCTCCTCCCCTTCCCCTTCCCCTTCCCCTCCTTCTCCTCTTCCCCCTCTCTTCTAGCATTGATTAGGTTACCTACTTTATAATGCCTTGGTAAGACCACACTTGCAATATTTTATCCAGTTCTCATTGACATGATATAAAAAGATGCGGAGAAAGAGTTCAAAGAAGAGCAAGGAAGATGATTAGGGGACTGGAGGCTGAAACATATAAAGGATGGTTGTAGGAACTGGGCAATGTCTAGCTTAATGAAAAGAAGGTCTAGGGGAGACATGATAGCAGTCTTCCAATCTCTCAGGGGGCTGTCCCAAAGAAGAGGGAGTCAAGCTATTCTCCAAAGCACCTGAAGGCAGGACAAGAAACAATGTATGGAAACTCATCAAGGAGGGAACCAACTTAGAAATAAGGAGAAATTTCCTGACAGTGAAAACAATTAACCTATGGAACAACTGGCCTCCAGAAGTTGTGGGTGAGGAAGGTGTAACCCCCGAGGAAGGGGTTAGTCTAGAAGATCTCCAAGATCCCTTCCAGCTCTGTTATTCTGTTGTTATGCAAGCTGTTTTGAGTTCTTGGAAGAGAAGGCCATCCATCAATCCAACCGACAATGAAACAGAAATGCCAACAATTCTAATTCCAGCTAAATCCATCAACTTTATTGCTCATCAAAGATAGTGCCAGAGTTCAGACTTAATACATAGCAGGCAGGCAAGCAGCCAGCAATCATGTCACCCAACCTCTTTTCCCGAAATAAATAGTGTAAAAACAGGAGGGAAATATATAGATTCTTTTTTTACCTCAGAATACAGACTGCCCTCGACTTATGACCACAACTCAAACCCCAAATTCACATCACTAAAAGCTACTTGGAGTGAGTTTTGCCCCATTTTGGGATGTTTTACACCACGGCAGTCAAGCAAATGCCTGCCGTTGTTTGGCGAATCATGCCATCATTCAGCGAATCTGCTACTCCCCATCAACTTGGCTCATCGGAATCCGGCTTGGAAGGTCGGGAATGGTGATCCCCTGATCCCAGACACTGCGACCGTCATAAGTATGAATCAATTGCCAAGCGTCTGAATTTTGATACACATGATCATAGAGATACTGCAACGGTCATACGTTTGAAAAGCTGGTTAGGTCATTTTTTTCCCCCTGTGCCGGTGTAATGTCGAACTGTCAGTAAACAAATGGTGAAAGCTATCTACATCTGAGATATGCACGACTTACAACAGTTCACTTAGTGACTGAAAAAAGTGAGTTATGAGTGTTGTTCACACAACCACCGCAGCCTCCCGGTGGTGACGAGATCAAAATTCAGATGCTTGGCAACTGGCATGTACTTATGACGGTTGCAGTATCCCAGGGTCACGTGATATTTGTTAACCTTAATCCTGCGTAGGGTTTTCTCTGGTAATATTGTACTACTAACTAGAGCATACAAAACATTTGCTAGACTGATTCTCGAATACAGCTCATCTGTCTGGAATCTGCACTGCATATCGGACATTAATACAATCGAGAGAGAGTCCAGAGATATTTCATGAGAAGAGTCCTCCACTCTTCTACTCGCAACAGAATACCTTAAGCCTCCAGATTTGAAATTTGGGGCTTAGACAACTTAGAACTACCCCGCCTTCAGTCTGACCTAAGCATAGTACATAAAATTATCCATTACAAAGTCCTACCCATCAATGACCACAATATATGAGCACACAATAGATACTGTTCTGATCCAAACCTTGTTCTAAGGAAACAAACACGAAATAGAGGTAGCAGCAAAACCTTTTAATGATTCTTTACGAATTCCATTCCTTCCCAGTTAAAAGGCTGTTTCAAACTAATTGTCTCTGATAAGAACGAGCCTTGCCAAGGTTGTGCAAGGCTGCCAAGAACACTAGATAAAGTTGCCAAGAAATAGTTCAAAGAATCTCCAAACACAAACCAAGATAGTACAAATGTCCACAAGGTTTGTGCGCAAAAACTTCTTTGCTTCTTGCAAAGAACTCGGGTTTCTCAGCTGGCTTTTATCTCTTAAGGGAGGGCCCATTATCTTGCAGCCTTACTCCCGAGTCGCCCATGCTGCTGCAGCTGCTCTTTCCTTTGAGCATCCTTGTGCGCACATGCACTTGGCACAGGCTCCTCGGGGGACTCTTCCTCACTGCTGCCAGCCTCCACCATCTCCGAAGGCAGCATTCCACTCCCTGATGGTCCTGGCCCCATCCCTGCCTCACATGCAGGCTCCTCACCTGAGTCCTCTCTCTTCGAGACCTCAGCCGTCTGCACCTGTTGCCGGTGAACCACAACAGGTACAAACTCAAGATAAACTTCACCAAACTCAATTACAGGAAATACGACTTGGGCAACAGAGTGATCAATACCTGGAATGCACTACCTGACTCTGTGGGTTTTTTTCCCCAAACCCCAAAAACTTTAACTTTAGACTGTCATATGGTTGACCTCATCCCATTCCTAAGAGGTGCGTAAGGGGGCGTGCATAAGCACACCAATGTGCATACTGTCCCTATCCCAATCTCCCCTTTTATTCGTACCCATTTCATATATTCATAATCCTGTTTGTACTTATACCTGTTATCCAATACTTGCTTGACAAACAAACAGACAGACAAACAAACGAACAAACCAATAAACAAACAAACAAACAAATAAATAAATATCCTCTTTTGTAACCTTCTAGCAAGCCAAGTCAATGGAAAAAAAAATCCAGATTAACTTCACTTTGTTAGTGGAATAAATGCAGGGATCCCCTTAACTGCTGCGGCAAGAAAAGTCATAGAATGACTCGTTTAACCTATGTTCCACTTAGCAGTGTACATTTCAGGCTCCAATGGGCTTATAACTTGAGGACTACCTGGATTCCTGGATTTCAGACGGTCTTGATTCCATTAAGGTTCCATGCATTGGTCAACTTTCCAAGTGCGTTCTTTGAATGTGCATATATTCTCCAAATAACCGAAGTACAGATTAATAGAGTTGGAAGGGACCTTGTAGGTCATCTAGTCCAACCCCCTGCCCAAGCAGGAGGCCCTACACCATTTCTGGCAGATGCCAGTCCAATCTCTTCGTGAAAGCCTCCAGGTATGAAGCTCCCACAACTTACGAAGGAAACTTCTGAGTTCCACTGGTTGATTGTTCTCACTGTCAGAAAAAATTCTCCTTATTTCCAGATTGGGGGGGGGGGGGGGGGGGGGGGGGGGGGGGGGGGGGGGGGGGGGGGGGGGGGGGGGGGGGGGGGGGGGGGGGGGGGGGGGGGGGGGGGGGGGGGGGGGGGGGGGGGGGGGGGGGGGGGGGGGGGGGGGGGGGGGGGGGGGGGGGGGGGGGGGGGGGGGGGGGGGGGGGGGGGGGTGGGGGGGGGGGGGGGGGGGGGGGGGGGGGGGGGGGGGGGGGGGGGGGGGGGGGGGGGGGGGGGGGGGGGGGGGGGGGGGGGGGGGGGGGGGGGGGGGGTTTGGGGGGGGGGGGGGGGGGGGGGGGGGGGGGGGGGGGGGGGGGGGGGGGGGGGGGGGGGGGGGGGGGGGGGTTGGGGGGGGGGGGGGGGGGGGGGGGGGGGGGGGGGGAATCTCTCCTTGTTCAGTTTCCATCCATTATTTGGGTGCTTTAGAAAATAGCTTGACCCCTTCCTCCTCTCTGTGGCAGCTTCCCAAATATTAGAAGACTGCTATCCTGTCTCCCCTGGTCCTTCTCTTCACTAGACTAGCCAGGCCCGGTTCCTGCAACCATTCTTCGTATGTTTTAGCCTCCAGTCCCCTAATCATCTTTGTTGCTAAAGAGCCAAAGTATTCCTGCTTTCTGTCAAAAAAACCTCTTACCAACAAGCATAAAAATGGATGTAAAATCCCCTTTCAAATTCACATCCATTTCCAGGGCAGTGCAAAATGATGTGAAGGGAACGAATTGTCGTGTTTGCACACACCTTTAGCATTCGAGCCTCTCGAACAGACACTACGCAAAATGTTGGGCATTCCATTGAATTGTCACGTCCCACCTAAGCCATTTATCTCAGGGGAGGGAGTGTCACCAGCTGCTCTTCAGCTACTTTGCCCAAAATAAATCAAACCAAACAGAATCAAACATTAGTTATACCCGCGGAAGTACAACATACCCATCAGCAATCAAATTGCAGTTTCAACCGCAGTCTCACTGGAGAATGTACCATAAATTATATTGTGGTCATGTTGGCGTTTTTAATTTATTTGCATCTGTAATTTTACCTGGATGGTTGAGGGAATCTGAGATCCATTTGGAATGAATTTATGGTGGTGGGTGCATTAAAAACCAGATAGATCCTTCCATCCCATGGTTCTTGGATGAACAGAATAGAATAGGATAGAATTAGAATGGAATAGAATAGAAAGTACAGAATAGAAAATAGAATAGAATAGAATAGAATAGAATAGAATAGAATAGAATAGAATAGAATAGAATAGAATAGAATAGAATAGAATAGAATAGAAACTTTATTGTCACTTTGAATGTACTCTAATCGGCATATATTAAAGTGAAATTTCAAAGGGTCACTACCTCCAATATACACTACATAATATAACAGAATAAATAAATACAAAACAATAAAGAATTATGCATATACCCGCATATATTATATGTCACAGTGAAACAACACCATCCATTTCAGATGTATACCTGTACATGGTGAGGGAAACGAATCTTGCGAGTTTACTAGACAGATGGTATAAATATAAACTGTGGAGAGTCAAATTTAATGTCAATTCACTATTGGAAGGTGTGAGTGGGTGTGGGGTGATCGTGTCCTTTCATATTTGGGGCAGTGGGTGACAATGAAGTAATTAGGAAATGCAGGTAGTTCCCATCTTACAACTTTTCATTTTGTGACTGAAGTTACAACAATACTGAAAAAAAGTGACTTATGACCATGTTTCATACTTAGTGACCATTGCTGCATCCCCATGGTCATGTGATCAAAATTCAGATGCTTGGCAACTGGTTCATATTCATGACAGTTGCCATGATCCCCTTTGGCGACCTACTGACAAGGAAAGTCAACAGGGAAGCCAGATTCACTGAAGGACCGTGTTCCTAAACTAACTGCTGCAGTGATTCACTTAACAACCATGGCAAGAAAGATTGTAAAAGGGGGCAGAAACCACTCAGCCACTGTCTCACCTAGCAGCAGAAATGTTGGACTCAGTTGTGGTTGTAAGTTGAGGACTACCTATGGTAGGCAACCTGTCTTTTGGACAATGAAGGGGGACATGTGGTTGTATGGCATCGTGGTTTCCATAAGCACCTTCTGAAATCCCATCTCTTTCCTCCTGATTTGTTAGTGCTCAACAAGGACATCAGTACGTGTCGTACCATGACCATCACGGGGACTCTGAAGCGCCCGTCCCTGCAGGATGAGGAGAAGCTGAAGCTCAACCACCAGAAAGGGTCCTCCAACTTCAACAGTCTTCCAGCCAACGTCTCCAAGATGCATCTCCAGAGCTCCCCACACTACCTGGGCACCATCAACCTCAATGACTTCAGCAACCACACCTTGACTTTGAAGAAGGACAAAAGCCAACCTCCGAAATCCATCTACATCTGTGATGGAGATATCTTCAAAAAGCTGGATTCGGAGCTCTCGCGGGCACAGGATCAAACCAGGGACACTGGCTATGTCATTCTGCCCACCAACACCTCCACCTTGAGGCCCAAGCCACCGCCGCCGCCACCGCCACCACCACCGCCGCCGCCGCCGCCGCCACCCAAGGATGACACCAAGTACAGCATCAACATTGACCAGATGCCCCAGACAAGACTCATCCACCTCAGCATGGCCACAGATCCGGGCTTTGTGGTCAAGAGCCCCCCAAGAGAACCCACACGGATCAGTTGTGCAGAAGGGCAAGCTTCTTCAATGATGCAGCAGCAGCAACCTTTGTCTCCTCCCTTGGTCAATAAATCCATGGACTCACAGATGCCCAACAGCTTGTGTGACATGGTCAAAACCAGTAATACTGGAATTGTGACCAAGAATGAGACAGTCGCCACCCTCTCCATGAGCTCCCTAGAAGTAAGTGGCTGAAAGTTGGTGGCCTTCTCCATACTTGGGTTGGAGAGGTCCTTAAATTCCATCCTTGCTCACTGAAACTATTATTTTTAAAGCAGAGCTACTCAGAATAAGACAGATCTCTCTGATCTGTTTGATCAATATTTGATCAATATTTGATAGGCTACCACAGAGAGGAAGGGGTCAAGCTATTTTCTAAAGCACCTGTAGGCCAGACAACATGAACACTCAACAAGGAGAGCGTCAACCTGGAAATAAGGAGATATTTCCTGACAGTGAGAATAATCAACCTGTGGCACAGGAGTTGCCTTCGGAAGTTGTGGGAGCTTCATCACTGGAGACTTTCAAGAAAAGATTGGACTGCCATTTGTCAGAAATAGTATAGGGTCTCCTACTTGGGTGGAGGGGGGGTTGGACTAGATGACCTACAAGGTCCTTTCCAACTCTGTTCATCTATAAATTCTTAAAACAGTGGGGTGCAATCTTATTTTGACCCAGATTCCAAGTGGTAGATGATCCAGTGTTTATTTTAGGACAAGGAGTCTCCAAATTGGTGACTTTAAGACTTGTGGACTTCAACTTCCAGAATTCCCCAGCCAGCATGGTTGTTTTGTAGAATAACTGAATAGCAGAATAACAAAATTGGAAAGGACCATGGAGATTTTCTAGTCCAAACCCCTGCTCAGGTTTTAGAATATAAGTTAAGACTGGACATTTTTTTTGTCAATGAATTCCAGCAGCGTTGGGCTGTGATTGCACTCCTAAAATGATTTCGTTAATTAATGTCCTTCATTAATGACAATCATTTGCTATGCATGGAATGTGCTTCCAAAGTATTTTACATTTATTAATTTTCCCCACTTATCTCTCCTAATTATCCTTCAAGGGACAAGAAAGGTAGCATCTTTCTGATATTATCTCAATTGATGCTTTTGTGCATCCCAGCTGGGTGTAAATCTCAGCCCTAGAACCTCATCATCATGTTGGACCAACAATGCAGAAATTGGGGTGTTCCTGGGGATGAAATATGGACAGTCATAGTGGAAGAAATGTTTCTTATGGAAGCCTGGGTAGAAGCCAGTTGAGTCTCTCCAGTTTTCAAGTCCCTTTGCTTCAAACATTTCGAGAGGGAGGAATTCTGGGAGTTGAAGTCCACAAGTCTTAAACTTGCCAAGGTTGGACATAGTAGAGAAAGTTTACAAAGAACGTAAAATAATAGTGTCTTCTAGGCCAACCCCCTGCTCAAGCAGGAGACCCCATGCCATTTCAGACAAATGGTTGTCCAATGTCTTCCTGAAAACCTCCAGTGATGGAGCACCCACAACTTCTGAATGCAAGTTGCTCCACGGGTTAATTATCCTCACTGTTAGGAAGTTTCTGTTAGAGTTTGCAGCATAAATTCACATCCAGAAAACACACGGACTGATTCAGCAGGATCATTCACTTCTTTATAAACATATTAATAGGAGTAAAGTTTACAATACCATTTGTAGATTCTTTCAACGTAACATAAGCAAAAAACACAAGCACCACCAGCAGCAGCTCAGAGCAGATATCAGTTTCTGCAAGCAAGCAAGACTAGTATTTCACTTTAGTGCTGAGCACAGGACAGAGATAAACCACACCCAGGTTCTCTCTTTAACTTTCAGCCCCCAATTCAGCTCTCATTGGCTGACCTCTAAGCTCTATTCCAGTTCATGAATATACTCTTGACAGTTTCTCCTCAATTCCAGGTTGCTTCTCTCCTTGATTAGTTTCCACCCGTTGCTTCTTGTCCTGCCTTCAGGTGCTTTGGTGAATACCTTGACTCGCTCTTTTTTCTAGTGGAGCTGAGAAACTTTTAACCGGCTCTCCCACAGGTGCTTTTCAAAACGACTTTCTTGGGCTTTTTCCTTGAAACTATTTCGCTTCTCATTCAAGAAGCTTCTTCAGTTCTGACTGAAAGGCGGGGAATGGAAGGATTTATATTCTGTGCAGTCATCTGATCATTAGTACTCTGAAGGTTGATTGTTAGCTCTCCTTGAGTTCACTTGGGGGTTTATCTCTGTCCTCAGAGTCACCTGAGTGGAGCAAATGGGTGGTGCAACCTTCTTGAAAATGCTGAAAGGTCTGTGTTGTAGACAGAAGATAAGGTAAAGGTTACCCTCGCACATCCCTGCTAGTCATTTCTGGCTCTAGAGGGCGGTGCTCATCTGTTACAAAACCAAAGAGCCAGCGCTGTCCGAAGATGTCTCCGTGGTCATGTGGCCGGCATGGCTAAATGCCGAAGGTGCACGGAGCCCTGTTACCTTTTCACCAAAGTGGTCCCTATTTTTCTACTTGCATTTTTTATGTGCTTTCGAACTGCTAGGTTGGCAGAAGCTGGGACAAGGAACAGGAGCTCACTCTGTTACACGGCACTAGGGATTCGAACCGCTGAGCTGCCGACCTTTCTGATCGACAAGTTCAGCGTCTTAGCCACCGAGCCACCATGTCCCTTGAAAGACAGAAGATAGGTGGTGTCATAACCTTCCCCCTCTGTTGAGAGAGGCTGCTCAATTTTTAACGTAAATGGCCTCTTTGACCCCTATTTCCAATCAGTGGTCCTGCCTGTTCAGAATATGGACTTTGTGTCTTCAAAAGAGCATCTTGGACGAGAAGGGAATTGTTTTCAAGGGGGGAAAAAAAATTAAGGAAAGTCCAGCTGCCCTTTGAAAAGCACCTTTGGGACAACCATGACCTGGATGATTGAGAATCTCTTTGAACATTTTCAATCAATCAGAATAGAGCTGGAAGGGACTTCAGAGGTCTTCTAGTCCAACCCCCTGCTTAAACAAGAGAACCAGGGGTGGGATTCTACCGGTTTGGACCGGTTCAAGTGAACCGGTAGTTCCAGTGAAGCGTACGCTCACCAAACCGGTTGTTACACCGGTCGAATCCCACCACTGAGGAGAACCTATACAATTTCAAACAAATGGCTCTTGTTAAAAGCCTCCGGTGATGAAGCGCCCACAACTTCTGGAGGGGAGATGTTCCACTGGTTGATTGTCCTCTCTGTTAGTTTCTCCTTAGTTCTAGGTTGCTTCTCTCCTTGATTACTTTCCACCTATTGTTTCTTGTCTTGGGGCTTTGAAGAATAAGTTGACCCTCTCTTCTTTGTGGCAGCCAATCAATCAGTCATTTTGACTGGCTCAGCCCTCCGACGAGCTTCGGTGGCTGAAAGCAGGTTTGAATCTTAAGACCTTCCTCTCTAATCCAACTTCTTCACCACGCTGGCTTCCAAATGTGTCCCTCACAAAGTCTTAATCCCCCTCCACACACACACAATATGGCGTATTTCATCTCTTGCCAAGCACTCATCCTGGGTCTTCCTATTCTTCTGATTTTCAGAGGCGGAAATCCCGATACGCAGAACTAGATTTTGAGGTGAGTATTTGGGGTTCCTTCCAGGATAAAAGCTGGGTGATTTCCCTCAAAGAAGTTGTTTCATCTCCAAGTCAAAGTAGAGGCATTCAATGCAAACTTTCTGGAATGACCTGCATATTGGCCTACCCTGACCTCTTAGGGGTTCTGTTTCTTTAGAATAATATATATATATATATATATATATATATATATATATATATATATATATATATATATATATATATATAGATATATATATATATATATATGGATCTTGTTTTCTCCACGTAAGATTGGAAGTATCTAGGCAACGCTGATGAAGTCTCATTCATCATCTTCAGGCTTCTGTCTTCAGCTCTGTGCTTCTCTTAACCACTAGCAGTTAAAAGGAAGAAGCAGCTGCAAGGTCACATCACTCTGAGAAGCACAGAGCTGAAGACAGAAGCCTGAAGATGATGAATGAGACTTCATCAAACGCTGCCTTCAGATACTTCCAATCTTACGCGGGAGAAAACCCGAATAACCAAAGATCCATATATATATATATATATATATATATATATATATATATATATATATATATATATATATATATATATATTCATATTCCTCAATTTACAACAGTTCATTTAGTGACTATTCAAAGTTACAATGGCACTGAAAAAAAAGACTTAGGACTGTTTTTCACACTTATGACCATTGCAGCATCCTCATGGTCAGGTGAACAAAATCCAGGTGTTTGGCCAACTGGCATAGATTTATGAAGATGGAACTGTCCTGGGGTCATGTGATCCCCATTGGCAACCTTCTCGGCCCATTTTCAGCCAGCAAAGTCAATGGAGGAAGCCAGATTCACTTCATGAAACCTGATTCACTTAACCATTGCAGTGATTTGCTTAAGAATTGTAGCAAAAAGGGTGTGACATGGAGCAAACATTAACAACTGTCTTGTTTAGCAACATAAATGTTGGGCTCAATTGTGGTCATATGTTGAGGACTATCTTTAGTTAGGAACAAATTTTCTACTTGGCCCATCAATAAATACTTTTTTTAAAAAAATGAAAGTGGAAAAAGAAAGATCAGGGAAAGGATTGCTTGTAAGGCTATTTGGCCACTTAAATATTCACTGCCTTGAGTTGTTTATAAAAAAAATTATAAAGGAGTTGATAGATAGATAGATAGATAGATAGATAGATAGATAGATAGATAGATAGATAGATAGATATGGATGGATGTGGGAGATTGATGGATGAGGGGTGGATGGATAAAGAGAGAGATAGAGAATGATGAGAGAGAAAGGGATGAGAGATGGATGGATGGATAAACGGATGGACAGATGGATGGGTGAATGATGCATATATATAGAGAGAGATTACAGAGAGAGAGAAGGATGGACTGATATGACGGGTTAGACTGACAGACAGACAGATAATAGATGACAGACAGATAGCTAGAAGGATGGATAGTTAGATAGATATGGATGGATGGATGGATGGATGGATGGATGGATGGATGGATGAGGGATGAGGGATGGATGCTGGATGGATGGATGGGTGGAGATAGATAGATAGATAGATAGATAGATAGATAGATAGATAGATAGATAGATAGATAGAAGAGAGATTACAGAGAGAGAGACAGAGAAGAATGGGCATAGACGGGTTAGACAGACAGACAGACAGACAGATAATAGATGACAGATCGCTACAAGGATGGATAGATAGATAGATAGATAGATAGATAGATAGATAGATAGATAGATAGATAGATAGATGATAGATAGATAGATAGATAGATAGATAGATAGATAGATAGATAGATAGATAGATAGATAGGAGAGAGATTACAGAGAGAGAGAGAGAGAAGAATGGACATAGATGGGTTAGACAGACAGACAGACAGACAGACAGACAGACAGATAATAGATGACAGATAGCTACAAGGATGGATGGATGGATAGATAGATAGATAGATAGATAGATAGATAGATAGATAGATAGATAGATAGATAGATAGAAGAGAGATTACAGAGAGAGAGACAGAGAAGAATGGGCATAGACGGTTAGACAGACAGACAGACAGACAGATAATAGATGACAGATCGCTACAAGGATGGATAGATAGATAGATAGATAGATAGATAGATAGATAGATAGATAGATAGATAGATAGATAGATAGATAGATAGATAGATAGATAGATAGATAGATAGATAGATAGATAGGAGAGAGATTACAGAGAGAGAGAGAGAGAGAAGAATGGACATAGATGGGTTAGACAGACAGACAGACAGACAGACAGATAATAGATGACAGATAGCTACAAGGATGGATAGATAGATAGATAGATAGATAGATAGATAGATAGATAGATAGATAGATAGATAGATAGATAGATAGATAAATGTTTACAATGTTCACTTGCTTCTCACAAACCCTCAACTTATCTGGGTGCTCCCTGTTGTAGAAAATCATGCACACAAGAAAACGTCACCAAGACATGTTCCAGGACCTGAACCGGAAGCTGCAACATGCAGAGAAGGAGAAAGAATCTCCACCAATGGAGACTAAGGTGAGCCTTTCCCTACTTGGAAGTTTCTGAGCTCTACCAGAATTGGGTGCAAATAGTTGCTTTTTTTTTAAAGTCTCTATCTAAAATCATAGAAATGAAACCAAGGAGGCAATTTGTCTGCAGCTCCCAAGGTGAAGGAGAAAGTGGCCAACTGTTATAGAAGATCTAGATTCTTTCTTGGTGCTGATGGTGCCACTACTGAAAAAAAAAAAAATCCAGGGAGAAATTTTCTATGGATGTCTCCCTGAGGAATTATTGGAAGAACGGAAGAGCTGGAGGCGTCAGAAAGCTAGAGATAAAATCATACGATAAAAAAAATGACCTTCCCTCTTCCCTAAATGTTGGAAACCCCAACCATCCACCTAGAATGAATTCTCAGAAATGTTCTTCTTGGAATAAACGTCTAGAGCAGGGATGGGGAAGTATGGGCCCTTTCTGACCTTTGGACTTCAACTCCCAGAATTCCTGGCTGGCTCAGGAATTCTGGGAGTTGAAGCCCACAAGTCATGAAGAGGCCATACTTCCCCACCCGTATTGTAGACCTATTTGACTGACAGGCATCTCTTCAGAGCAACAGACAGAGAAATGTGGTCATGTCTAGCCAATATTATGTAAATCACATTTCTATACTTGAATTTAATTATCCCCGCCCAGGATATAACTAATCCTGGTGCTGGATTGGTGATTTAGAGCCCTTCGGATTGTTGCCAGAAGCTGAAAATGTGTGAACATGGGTCATATTTACCCCCAAAGGGGCTTTTTCAGGAGACAATTGGACTTTCTGGGTTTTTCTTTGAAGACATTTTCACTTCTCATCCAAGAAGGTTCTTCAGCTCTGACTGGATGGTGGGGAAGGGAAGGATTGATACTCCTTGCAGACAGCTGGTCATTTGCAATCCACACCCTTCAAATGCTGTGGGAGTATGAATGGATTTCCAGAAAAGAAAAAATGGCAGGTTACAGGAACTATTAGCACTACTCAGGTGACCCCGAGGACATAGATAAACGGCGGACACAACGACTCTCTAAAACAGGGGCTTTCAAACTTGGCAGCTTTTAAGACTTGTGGACTTCCACTCCCAGAATTCCTCCTCCAGTCATGTTAGCTCAGGAATTCTGGGAGTTGGAGTCCACAAGTCTTAAAAGCTGCCAAGTTTGAAGAGCCTTGCTCTAAAAGGATGCAAATGACCAGTTCTGTCTGCAAGGAGTATAAAGCCTTCCATTCCCCACCATCCAGTCAGAGCTGAAGAAGCTTCTTGGATGGGGAAGTGAAACATCTTCAAGGAAAAAAACAAGAAAGTCCAGTTGCCTCCTGAAAAAGCACCTTTGGGACAACCAGGACCTGGATGACTGAGAATCTCTATAGACTGTTCGCGTTTAAGAAAAACTGTTTTTCCTCCCATCCCTTTGATTTCAATACATTTCCTGAAAGATCAACCTTCTTTTGTCATCTCCCCCCATGCCACAATCATACTGGGAGTTGAAAGGGGGAGGAAAAGAAAAACACCATATATTTTCTCTCACATGTTTAGGCCATGAAAAGATGGAGCGTTTCCTCAAGTGGCAGTGATAAAACTAACGCCAGCGTAAGTCTTAACTGCCTGCCTTTCTCCTTCAAGGACCTCATAGCTGCATCTTCTCTCCAACCTCCTTACGCTGCATGTGGTCAGCTACATCCTGAAACTAGCATTCAGCCTTCCTAGTCACAAGCCAACATTTTTTGAATGCTTCCTACCTCCTTCTATATCAGTGGCATCCCATAGCAAGAAGATCCGAAGCTGGTCATCCACTCACCTTGAGGGACCTTTGATTTGCATTCCACCCCAGCCATCCATAATGACTGGTCCACCTTTCCTAGCCTTGACCACATCCAACATGGTAGACTTTCCAAACATCCCTGACCGGCATGCTGATTCCTTTCATTACGACATTGAGACAGGTAGTCCTCGACTTGCAACCATTCCTTTAGTGACCATTCAACGTTGCAACGGCACTGAAATAAGTGGCTCATTACCGTTTTTCACACTTATGACTGTTGCAGCATCCCCATTCGTCAACATTCAGATGCTTGGCAACGGGTTCATATTTACGATGGTGGCAGTGTCCAAGGGATCCCCTTTTGCGACCTTCGGACAAGCAAAGTCAATAGGGAAGCCAGATTAACAACCATGTTAACTGGCTTAACAGCCATGTTTACTTAACAACCATGTGAACTGGCTTAACAACTCAGTGATTTGTTTAACAACAGTGGCAGAAAATGTCGCAAAACACACTTAACAACTTAGCAAGAGATATTTGCGGCTCAATTGTGGTCGTAAGTCGATGACTACCTGTATTCTACTCTAAGAGAGAAACATTTTTTTTATCAGAACTCAAGGTGAATCATGTACGAGTTCATCAAACATTCCGTGAGACTCAAAAATCAACAAGTGGCAAAGTTGAATGTACATATCCACAGAAATAATCCCATGTATCTCAACTTTTCTTTGTTCTATCACCCAGTTCAAATAGGTAAACTTTAAAAGAGACAAACCACCTGAAATAATCTCCTATCCAACCACAGGAAATGCTTGCACAGGTATTGAACAGGTGGTACCTGGCTCAATAGTAGTTACTAATGGGCAATCAACTAAATATGAACTAACAGTGTGCTGTAGCCACTAAAAAGGCCAACACAGATCTAGGCTATATTTACAGAAGGATAGAATCAAGATCACATGTTAATACCATTTTATAATGCTTTGGTAAGACCATACTTGGAATACTGCATCCAAGTTTGGCCTCCAGGATATAAAAAAGATGTTGAGGTTCTGGAAAGGGAGTAGAGAAGACCAACAAAGAGGATTTAAGGGATGGAGGCTAAAACACATAAAGAACAGTTGCTGGAACTGGGTATGTCTCGTCTGATGAAAGGAAGGACTAGGGGTGACACAATAGCAGCCTTCCAATATCTCAGGGGCTGCCCCAAAGAAGAGGGAGTCAAGCTATTCTCCAAAGCCCCTGAAGGCAGGACAAGAAGCAATAAAGGGAAACTGGTCAAGGAGAGAAGCAACTTAGAACTTAGGAGAAAGTTCCTGGCAGTTAGATCAATTGATCAGTGGAATGGCTTACCTCCAGAAGTACTGGGAGTCCATCACTGGAGAGTCTTCAAGAAGAGACTGGACAACCACCTATTTGAAATAGTATAGGGTCTCTTGCTTGAGCAAGGGGTTGGAGTAGAAGATCTCCAAAGTCCTTTCCAACTCTATTATTCTATGTTCTAAGGCCAAAAGCAACTCAGAATTAAGGAGAAGCTTCCCAACAATAAGAATGATTAATCAGTCGAACGGCTTCCCTCCAGATGTTGTGAATGCTCCAACACTGGAAGTTTTTAAGAAGAGATTGGAGAACCATTTGTCCGAAATGGTATAGGTTCTCATACTTGGGTAGCGGGTTGGACTAGAAGACCTCCAAGGTTCCTCCCAACTCTGTTAATCCGTTATTTTGTAACATGGGAAAGGTAGTGAAACTAAGAATCAACCTAGACCTAGCACGGCTGGGTATACCTCTCTCAGTAAGAAGAGGCATAGAACCAATGAGATTTTACACGTTCCCTCTTACATCATTGTAGCTATTCCAATACTCTCTCTTGGACCGGCAGCTTCTCTTAGCGTTGCAGTTTAAGCAATGGCCTTTTGCATCAGGCCGTTCTGGGGAAAATATCCAGAAATCCCTTTTGTTGTTCCACAGAGGCACATCTTGTGGTACGATTCCTCAAAAGAAGGATGGCAAGGTGCAGCCCTGAGACCTTCCTTTTATTTGAATCAATTCAGTTTCATAATTGACCTAACTGCTATTTCCCAACCAGTCTCCCAGGGCACATGGACAGCATTAAAAACAGACAAACAGACAAACAGAGACAGACAGACAGATAGATAGATGTGAGGTGTAGATAGATGAGGCAGGCAGATAGATAGGCAGGCAGGCAGGCAGGCCCGCAGGAAGGCAGGCAGAGATAGATAGATAGATAGATAGATAGATAGACAGACAGACAGACAGACAGACAGACAGAGAAGAAGATAGATAGATAGATAGATAGATAGATAGATAGATAGATAGATAGAGAGAGAGATAGAGAGATAGAGATAGATAGAGAGAGAGATAGAGAGAGAGTAGGTAAGATAGATAGATAGAGAGAGAGACAGAGAGAGACAGACAGAGAAAGAGACAGAGAGAGAGACAGAGAGAGAAAGAGATGAGAGAGAGACAGAGTGATGAATGGGTGGATGGATGGACAGATAGATTAAACACAGATTGATAGATCTGAGAGATAGAGATAGAGAGATAGATGATAAATAGTTTGAAGATGAAAGATAGACAGACTGACTGACATACACCTTGTAGGGGACATGGCCAGCATAGAAATTGATTGATTGATTGATTGATTGGCTGATTGATTGATTGAATGAATGAATGAATGAATCAATCAATCAATCAATAATAGACCATGCAGTCCTAGGCTGCATCAACAGAGGGACGGTATCAAGATCACCCAAAATGCTAGTACTGCTTTATACTGCACTGGTAAGACCATGCTTGGAATACTGCCTACAGTTTTGGTCAGTGAGATACAAAAAGGATGTTGAGACTCTAGAAAGAATGCAGAAGAGAAAAGCAAAGATGGTTAGGGGGATGGAGGCTAAAGCATATGATGAAATGGTTGCAGGAACTGGCATGTCTAGTCTAACAAAGAGAAGGACTAGGGGGTGATACGATAGTGGTAGTCCAATATCTAAGGGGTTGCCACAAAGAAGAGGGTGTCAAGCTATTCTCCAAAGCACTTAAAGGCAGGACGAGAAGCAATGGATAGAAACTAACCAAGGGGACTCCCAAGGGTGCTTTTCACCAGGTAACTGGAGTTTCTTGAGTTATTTTTTCCTTGAAAACTTTCACTTCTCATCCAATAAGCTTTTTCAGTTCTTCAGTTTCTTTTGGAAAAAAACAACAACAAGAAAGTTCAGCTGCTTTTGAAAAACACCTTTGGGACAACCATGACCAGGATGATTGAGAATCTCCATAGATATTTAACAAGGAGAGAATTAACAACTTAGAACTAAAGAGGGATTTCTGAACAGTGAGAAAAAATAATCAGCGGAATGACTTGACTCCAGAAGTTGTGGGTGCTCCATGGAGGTTTTAAAGAAGAGACTGGACAGCCATTGGTCTGAAGTGGTATAGGTTCTCCTGTTTGAGCAGGGGGTTGGACTAGAAGACCTCCAAGGTCCCTTCCAACTCTGTTATTCTGTTAAATAATCAGTGGAAAGTCTTGCCTCCAGCAGTTGTGGCTGCTCCATCCCTGGAGGCTTTTAAGAAGAGCCTGGCCAGTTGTTTGTCTCAAATGGCACAGGGTCTCCTGCTTGAACAGGGGGTTAGACTAGAAGACCTCCAAGGTCCCTTCCAACTCTTTTATCCGGTATTCTGCATTCCCGTTTGGTGTTGACATCTCACTTCCTTTTTTCTTCTTTCTGTGCTCTGATTCCTTTCTAGCAAGAGAAGCAGCCAACACCAAACAAAAGACCTTGGGAAGGACTCCGGAAAGTCCACTCACCCCCAGCATGGGTCAAAAAGGAGATGGAGACTGAGATTCAATCTCCCTTAGAACTCAAAACTGTGGAATGGGAGAAGACAGGCGCAACAATTCCCCTGGTGGGACAGGACATTATTGATCTCCAGACAGAGGTCTGAGGAGGAGGAGGAGGAGAGAGAAAAAGAAGAAGAATTAAAAAAAAAAAGACTCTTTGGGTGTTTTTCCTCACCCCACTGGAAAACTAAACAAGAAAAAAACACAAACAGGTTAGGATTTTTTTAAAGAAAGAAACAGAGAGAGAGAGAAAGAGAAAGAAAGAAAGAAAGAAAGAAAGAAAGAAAGAAAGAAAGAAAGAAAGAAAGAAAGAAAGAAAGAAAGAAAGAAAGAAAGAAAGAAAGAAAGAGAAAGAAAGAAAGAAAGAAAGAAAGAAAGAACACGAACTCATGATGTGGAATTAAAATGCAGAGAAGTGAGCCAGCTGGAGTCTCGCAGAACCGTGGTTGCTCCGAGGAGGAAATACAAGATGATCTTGGTTAGGTTCTCCATAGACCGAGATTGGGGGTGGGGTGGGGAGAACCATTCCTTTTCCGAGCACAGTAGCAGTAGAGGAAAGAAACCTGAGCTTTTCTGGGTAAGAAAGAAGAAAGAAAGGGTGGCCAAAGGGAAGGGTGGAAATTGGGGGGCGGGGGGAGGAAAAATAGAAGAATAAAAACTTTTCCAAAACATTCTTAGAGGGGAAAAAAGGAATGAGTGGAGGGTCTTCGGTGTGGATAGCCCTGCAAATGTGGGGAATGACAAAAACATGGCAAGGAGAAAGAATGACGCCAATGGGAGACCAACCAGCGAGCAGATCACTGGTACCACACTGGAGGGCACCAACCATTGGACGCTAATGTACTCGCACTTGTCTCCTGAATCCATGAGGAACGAAAAAGAGAAAAACGCCCATCACTCTTCCACACCTCCTCATCACCAGTGGAAAAGCACCAGAATCTCAAAGCAAGAGAGGTCCTATCTTCACATCAAACACCTCCACCAACCCTCCATTCAGAGAACATGGTTGGAGAAGGAGAACCAAGAGAATCCAAGAAACTGTCCGGGTGAAAGATTTCACATCGGTTTCTTCTACTCCACCTCTTCACCATCACTAACCCAAGAATCTCCTTTTAAAGAGAATAAAAATCCATTCAACTGGACAGCCACCACCACAAAACCTGCTTTACTGGGTAAAAGGGAGGGTTTGGGGTTTTGTTTTTTGTTTTGTTTTTTAAATAAAACTAAATAACAGGGAAAAAAGTGAAGAACGTATATCATCCTACTGACTCGTGGCTCATCCTCCAGAAATTCACGGTGAGCTTTTGTTCCAAACACTCCTGCATAATCAGGTTATTTTTTTCCCCCCTTTCCTATTTTCCATTTTCAAAAGACTACAAGACCCTTCCTCATCTTTTCACCCATCCACTTTTCAAAGCAGAAAAGTTTTTGGTGAACTGACTTGGAAACGTGGAGGAGAAGATTTGCCTTAGACTTTGAGACAAACCGAGACAAACAAACAAAAACACACAGTGAGTAACGTTCACTTGGGGGGAGAAAAAAAAATCTCTATTTTTTTTTCTTCGGTTTTTTTTTTCCTTTTCGTCAATAAAAAGAGAACTTGAAACCCACAAACTTTCTCTGCTTTGGTTTGTGTCATTTGAAAAACTTCCTTCCGTCTCGTGGGCTGCACACGTGATGGGGGACCAAGGATACAAAGTGGGGTTTTTTCTCCCGATTTTGCTTTTGGGGGAAAGCAAAAAAGCATCTGACTTTGCAAATATATATATATATATATATATTTGTAATCCCTCTGTTTGGGATTGTGTAGGAGGTTGCTAATCCTGTCTGCTCCTGGGTAAATAATCTGATTTTGCAGATACTGAAATTTGAATGGCCTGCTCGCCCTAACACCGTGTTTATGATGCGAGCAAAACTCATAATGTATCCTGCCCAAAAGAGTTGGCAATGGTTCTTAAGAAGGACAGCACAAGTTTAAGAATGGCTCCAGAGATGTTCAAGTTTTCCATGAGGAAATAAAAAATCAAGTTTGTGGGATTATGCCCCTGTCCAAAGAAATAGGCAACTGGAAAATTATTGTATTAACCATTACATGGTAAGCAATATTTAAGCAAAGGGAAAATAATAATAATAATCAGGGTTTTTGAAATAGAAAGTCTCAGCAGTTTTTAAACAAAATATCAACCTCTTTTTCTCTGTGTGGAAGAAAACCGACAAATTGTACTTCCGTTTTATATCGCTTTTCTGACCATTTTCCATGTTTCATCGCTCTCTTTTTCCCCCGTAATGGAAAGATGGGACGTATTTTTATTCCTTTTTTGTTTGTTCGTTTGTTTCATCTTGTTTGCAAACTACAATTGTGTTTTGGTTAGTTGACAATGGCTGAATAGATGACATGGACTTATCCTATATGGAAAGTGTTAATGATATGTCTCATAGCTTGATGGGAGACCCAACTCCTTCCATCGTATCTCCATTTGGAAAAAAAAATGTTTTCTTCAACAGGAATGGTTTCATTTGTTCCTTCTGTGCCAGAGAGTAGAGCGTGGTGCAAATTAGCAGAGTTGGAAGGGACCTTCTAGGTTGGAGTAGGTCAGAGATGTCAAATTTGATTTCATTGAGGGCCACATCAGGTTTGTGTTTGACCTCAGGGAGGCCTGGTGGGGCATGGCTGGGGGGGGTGGGCTGGCCAGCTCAACATCATTCGTGTTGGGGGCATTTGTGGTGGCCAACTGCTAAAGCGGATTTCCCTTAGACCCTCCTTCCTCTCTCCTCATTATAATCTCCTTCCCTTCCTTCCTTCCTTCCTTCCTTCCTTCCTTCCTTCCTTCCTTCCTTCCTTCCTTCCTTCCTTCCTTCCTTCCTTCCTTCCTTCCTTCCTTCCTTCCTTCTTCTTGTTCCATCTCCCCTCTTCATTCTCCTTTCTCCTTCTTCCTTCCCCTCTTTCCTAATTTTTCCTTGCTGTCTTCCCATCTTTCCTTTTTTCTTTGACTTTCCTCTTTCCCTTTCTACTATTCCTGTCCCTTCTTGGATGCTCAAATGCAAAAGGGGGAAACATTTCTCCTTGTTTTGTTTTTAGTCCGGCCTCCTACAGCCCTCTGCCAGTGAAAACAGAGCTCAGGGTGGCACGCACCACCTTTTCAGGTTCCATTTTCAGCCATGACTTAGCTTTTGTCTTAGCTGGAAGAGGCACCACAGGCTTCACTGTTTCCAGGGCAGTCTCATGGGCCAGATCTAAGCACCTTGTGGGCCAGATTCAGCCTGCGGTCCTTGAGCTTGACTCCCCTTAACTAGATGACCTACCAGGTCTCTTCCAACTCCGTTAATCTATTACTCTGTTAAAATATTATGGGGTACGTGAGGAGCCCATCAGTTGCTCTTGGGTGAGATGATAAGTTCTAGTGGATACCAACCATCATGAGAAGGTGGCCCTTCAGCCAAAGGATAACGAAGGAGAAATGTGAAGGACACAACAATCATTTGTTATGCAATTTCCATTCAGCTATACATTATTTTCAAGTGATTTTCGGAACTCGCAAATTCCATTTTGAAAAAAAATGATACAGGTCAACCTGGGCTTACAACAATTTTGTTTAGGGACCATTCAACGTCACAACGTCACTGAAAAAAGTGAGCCGTGACCAATTTTCACATGAATGTTGTACCACCCCCCTGGTCACGTGATCAGAATTTGGTCATTTGGCAACTGACATGTTTTTTATGACTGCTCGATGTCCCAGGGTCACATGAACACCATTGGTAACTTTCCCAGTTGGCTTCCAACAAGCAAAGTCAACGGGGAAGCCCTATTTGTTCAACAGTGGCATAATTCACGTAACAGTTGCAGTCATTCGCTTAACAACTGTGGGGAAAGGTCATAAAGTGGGGCAAAATTTACAATTGTCTTGCTCGACAAAGAACACTTTTGGCTCAATTGTGTACATTATTCGAGAACAACCTGTATTGATTGGGGAAGATATTTTACCTCAGGTAATCGCTGATGTTCAAATTGACTAGGAAAATTCTAGAAATGAGAACTGAGAGTCGTTTAGGGCTTCTTCAGAAAAGCAAAGGATCAGAAGGCTTTTATGGAAGTTTGATATGAATTAAACAATACAGATAATCCTTGACTGGCAGCCGTTTGGGTAATGATGATTCAAAGATACAGGTAGCGCTCAACGTATGAACCACAATTGAGCCCAACATTTATGTTGTTAAGTGAGAAATTTGTGAAGTGAGTTTTACAATTTTTCTTGCTATATTTGTTAAGTGAATCGCTGCAGTGGTTAAATTGGTCCCACGGTTGTTAAGTGAGACTGCTCATCAGAAGAAGATCGCATGACTCTGGGACCAGGGGTGGGCTTCAAATTTTTTAGCAAGGGCCTTTCTGCCCTAAAGACTTGCTGGGTGGGCGTGGCTAGGTGGTCATGTGACTGGGTGGGTGTGACCAACTTGATGTCACTTCTTTGCCCTAATCACCTAAAATATACCAAAAAAGTTGTTTATTAGTTCGTGCATTTAATACTTAAATAAAAGACTGGGTGAAACCAGGCTTAATAGCACTGACTGTGAGAGGGATCTTGGAGTCTTAGTGGAGTTTCTGGTGAGTTACGGGATTCTTATTATTTGGGAATTAATCCCCTCAGAGGCTAGTGGCTATGTTATCTGATTTTCATAATGGCTCTCCCTTGCAAGCACTGAGTGGATTGTTTATCTAGCTTGCAACACTTTTACGAGGTGTGAAATGCTCTTGGCTGAATGCCCAGAAGTTCAATTAAGCCTGCTAAGAGCTTTCCCTTGCTGCTTGTCTTTCTGAGGTTATTGGGGGCTCTCCCAAGCCCCTGTGAGCCCCCAGAAGCCCACCTCTGCTCGGGACCCTGCAACCATCATAAATGTGAGTCAGTTGTCAAGCGTCTGAATAGAAATCGTGTGATGCTACAACGGTCATAAGTGTGAAAAATGGTCATAAGTCATTTTTTCCAGTGTCTTTGTAGGTTTGAATGGTCTATAAATGAACTGGTATAAATTGAGAATTATCTGTATAGGATTTGTTCCTTCCTGCTTGTGCCCATAGGAATTATGTTTGTGCTGTTAAAAGTCCTTCCCTCACCCCACAAATAATAAACCACTCCAAGTGTCAAGATTAAGTCTTCTTAGGTGAAACCGCTATGGAATTTCAGGAGACCTCAGAATGAAAGCATCTGCAACTCTTATCTATGGTTGCCAAGGTTTATATCTCTTTGGGAAGGCCTTATTTTCTGAAAGACCACCCAAGTTATTCCCTAGAATCCTCCAGGGATTAAGGGTATCCCTAAGAGTCCCGCCTTCCTCTGCTTCCGTGTCCAGTTTTTGAAGACAAGTGAGAAAGTCCTTAATAGCCTTGGACAACCAACCCACTACCAAGGGGACACTCAGAGAAGATATAGCAAGGCTAGACAACAGGTAGGGTAACCAGATCAGAAAAAAACACCCTCCCTAGTTTCACAAGCTGTAAAGGGGACAGAGATAGGGGAGAATTATACTTCGATACAGGTAGTCCTCGACTTACAACAGTTCGCTTAGTGACCATTAGAAGTTATGATGGTATTGGAAGAAGGGATTTATGACCAAAGTTCACACTTATGTCCATTGCGGCATCCCCACGGTCACAGGATCAAAATTCAGACGCTTGGCCACTGACTCGTATTGAGTCCCAGGCAAGGGTGGACTTCAAAAATTTTAGCAACAGGTTCTCTGCCCGGTGTCAAGACTCCCAACAAATCCACCCCCATTCAAATCATAAGTCTCTAGCCACATCTCTCAGAGAAAAGAAAATTGATTCATTAGTGGTCATGTTGGCAATAGCTGGATGCAGCCGATACTAAAATACATCATTCATTTCCCCTTGATCCTGGTCTTCCCCCCACCCCCTGGATGTATATTCTTCAATGGGACACATCCATAGCCAAGAGTCATCAATCATGCTCTCCGGTAATATTCTTGAGCTATGACAACTTTGAGCTGCCAGGGCGATTATCTAGGAACTTGGGGAATGCACTGTTTTCCCCCATTCCCTTTTTCTGGCAGCTACAAAGACCAAAGAACTATCTTTTTAGTTGACACCCAGTTGCTACCGTGTTTCTCATATAATAAGGCCGGGTCTTATTTTTTTTTTGAGCCCTGAAAAAATGGCTAGGCCGTCTTTTCGGGGGTGACTTAATCCCCCCCCCTTGCATCTTCGGGCGGGTAGCGACGGCTTGGATGTTGACCTCAGTGTTGGTGGGCACTTCGTATCAGGGTCAACGCAGGCAGCACCATATCCGGGTGTGCAACAAAAGTACTTCCAAAAAAAGCAAGCCCCCCCACCATTCCCCCCATTTCGCATGTTTTAATATAGGCCTTAATTTGGGGGGAGGGGCTTAATTTCATTTCATGCCTATAAAACATGCTGAGACTTCCTATTGGGGGAGGCCGTATTGTTGGAGAAACAGGGTAGATGGGGATGGCCATGTCGACCTCCTGCACCACAGTGGGTGGGGGGCATTTTTGCCCTCCCTGGGCCCCCAAGTCTTTCCTTTCCTGTCGATGCACCTCTGTCACTGGGCTAAAGTGGAAGTAATAGTGACCTGTCAGATTTTGCTACACTGCCACAATGGTCAAGAGTTCTAGATTGTAACAGGAGGGACCTTCGGAATTACAATTCACTGAGGAGGGCTGAGGGTTGTCGTTAACATCAAGAGACAATGATGTAACTTTATATTGCCAGAATGACATGGGTGCCTCAGACAACAGATACTAAGCAGTAGGATACTAAGTAAGTATGAGTCTTCAGGTTAACTTAATATCTTTAGTTCTTGTAGAGAATCCTGTCTTGTTAGCAAGGTATTTGTAAGAGAAGAAGAGGCAGATCCTGGGGTCGGAGTCAAGAGAGGACTTAGCCTTGAATCCTAACATGTCCACAAATGCTCCAATTGAATTGTGTTGAGTGTTATCTAGTGCCAATTTAGTGCTGACTGTTAGTTGACTAATTTAATGTCAGACCTAAAGAATCTGGACCATATGTTAAGTTCCGATTAAAGAAGATGTAATGCTCAAGGCTATACAGCAACTAACAGTCAGCACTCAAATAGCAATAGAGAAAAATCAGCAGAATTCAAGGGAAGCTGGACTTGGAACATTTGTGGACACGTAATGATTCTAGGCTAAATCCTCTCTTGACTCAACCCTCACATTCTGCCTCTTGTTCTTCTACAGTACCAGTAAGAGTCACCTGCCAACTGCGTTGACTTCTGCATGTGAAGAAAAAGAGAGAAACACAGTGGCCCATAAGTTAATGCCAGGCAGCCCATCATGTACTCTGGAGTCTACAAAGATGGATGGTGGACAGTTACTGTGTCCTGTTTGTTATTGTGGGGATATTAGCTCCACATTTTTAAATTTTTGCAAAAACATCCAAGGAAAGGAACTCTTTCAGCATGTTGGAGTTTAATCTGGGGATCAAGGATACTTCTGAACCTCACTTTTTGATCGATTCCTGGACAAGTTGGATCCACGTCAGTGTGTGTTGCTTATTATGTAGATTTGCCTAATGAATGGGAGACCTCATTTTTTTTTTAGGAATTGTCTAACGATGATGCCAATCAGCCCTTAAGAAGTGTGCCTGGCAGTAGAAGTAGCAAGAAGGGGAACACAGTAAGTTTGAAACACACAACATTACAGGCGGTCCTCTACTTACGACCTTTATTGGACCCCAAATTTCTGTTGCTAAGCAAGGCAATTAAGTGAGTTTTGGCCTGTTTTATGACCCTTCTTGCCACAGTGGTTAAGTGGATCCCTGCAGTTGTTAGTAACACAGTTGTCAAGTGAATCTGGCTTCCCCATTGACTTCGCTTGTCAAAATGTCACCAAAGGGGATTCCATGATCCCAGGACACTGCGACCATCATAAACATGAGCCAATTGCCAAGCATCTGAATTTTGATCGCGTGACTGTGGGAATGCTGCAGTGGCTGTAAGTATTAAAAAGGATCATAAGTCACTTTTTTTTCAGTGCCGCTGTAACTCCGAATGGTCACTAAATCAACGGCTGTAAGTCAAGGACTTTCTGTGAATAGAAATATATCCTGGATGTGTATGTGTGGTTCTACATGCTATGAAAGCCATCCATTGTGTGAATCAAACAAATCAACTTAAGCGATAAGATGATTTGTTGGTCTGGGAACCACACTGACGCATGAATGAGAACGAAACACATTAATTGTGTTCTGTCAACAAGAAGATAATCCTAGAAGGCTGGAAGGGACCCCAGGTGTCTTCTAGTCCAACCCCTGTCCAAGGCAGGAGACCTTACATCATCCTGATCAAATGATTCAGATCAAGGGATTAAGCATCTCACCTTGATATACTAAAATATCCTTATTTACCATTTCTTGAGTACTGCCTAATTCTTTGAGACGGGCGACAAACTGGTAATGTTCCTGCCTTCATCCAAATTATTTATTTATTTAGTGTAAAACATACAAAGCCAAAGAAGTTACAATGTTAAGCCTATGGTAGAAATCCCAGCACCCAACCATTACTAGTCTGCACCACAAAGGGGTGAAGTAGCTTCACACCACCTGTCTTGCACCCATTCTCAGGGGAAGATGGCTCTTCTGGGGGCTTTTCTTCACTGCTCCTCCACCGATCACCTCTGGGCAGATCCAGATCCAGTTCCAGCACCCTGAACAGAATGCGGCCAGCATTTCCCCACCAGCAAAATGGTGGCGCCTGTTTATCTATTCGCAAACATGCCAGAAGAGACTGGACTGCCATCTGTCAGAAATGGTGTAGAGTCTCCTGCTTGGGCAAGGGGTTTGGACTAGATGTCCTAGGGCCGTGATGACCAATTTATGGCACGTGTTCCACAGGTGGCATGCACAGCCATTTGTGCCCAGCTACGCGAGCTGCAGGCAAATTTACCTCACTGAGCATGCATGTGCCTCACAGCTGATTTCTGGCAGGTTTGAGGCCTTTTTCAGCCTCCCAAAGGCTTGAGGAAGGCTACTGTAGGCTTCTGCAGGCTTTGCAGGCTGAAAACTAGCCCCGTTTTGTCACTTCCTGTTTTTTTAAAAAAATACCGGAAGTGATGAAATGGGGCTAGTTTTCGGCCTAGAAAGCTTGCAGAAGCCTGCAGAAGCCTTCCTCAATCCTCTGGGAGGCCAAAAAAATACCTCAAACCCACCAAAAATCAGCTTGTGAGGTGCAATGCAGGTAAGGGGGTGGCGGGGGTGGGTGGGGATTGCACGGCACATGCGTAGGAGGTGTGTGTGGGGGGGTGCACATTGCCTTCTGGGTGCTGCTACACGAGCACGAGCTTGCAAGCGCACACACAATTTTTTGGCACAGGAGCCCCAAAAGGTTATCCACCGCTGCCCTAGGGACAAGAGATGGGAACACACCCTGTCCCATGGAGTGGGACTCGAACCACTCGAGTGCTGGCAGTTGCTCAGCCCATCCAGTCTCATTAAGCCTCAGTGGCCCTGTGGCACCCGCCTTCATCCAAATCTTCATTCCAAACACATTGGTGGGATTCAGCCGGTTCACACCGGTTCCAACGAACCGGTTGTTAAATTACCCACCACCTGCTATCAAAGTGGATCCTGGGCGCTGTGCTGCAATGGAGAAATGGCCAATGGGAGCGCCTGGTGTGATGGAAGGAGAAGACCCCTTTCTCTCTTTCTTCTCCCCGCTCCTCCTCCTTCCCTCGTGCCGGCCGCTCTGTTGCCTATTTCTCTAATGCAACACAGTGCCCAGGATCCATTTTGATAGTGGGAGCGAAGGGGAATTTAACAACCTGTTCGCCCAGACTCAGGTTGGGCCATGCCTCCCATGACAACCAACCTGACCCTGGGCCAATTGGTTGTTACATTAGATGAATCCCACCACAGTCCACGCCTATGAAATGAATTGCCAGAAAGATAGCTGGAAACACATCGAAACATTTGTAAAAATATATATATAAATAAATACCAAAATCTCCTAGAGTTTATTCTCACCGATGTTTTCATAACTTAAAATTACAGGTCGTCCTGGATTTACACCGATTCATTTAAAAACGGCACTGAAAAAAAGTGACCAAGGCCGTTTTCCCCCTTATGACCATTGCAGTCATGCAATCAAAAATTCAGATCCTTGGCAACAGGCTCATATTTATGACGGCTGCAGTGTCCCGTGGTCTCATGGTCCCCTTTTGCACCCTTCTGACATATGCAAAGTCAACATGGAAGGCAGATTCCCTGAACGACAATGTGATGAACGAAACAACTGCAGCGATTCACTTAACAACGGTGGCAAGAAAGGTCATTTGTGGGCTCACTTGTGGTTGTAAGTCGAGGACTGCCTGTACATTTATTATTTAGTATACCAGGAGTGGGATTCTACCGGTTCTGTCCACCTCTGTAGAACCGGTAGTTCTGAAGAGCAGCAGACATAGAGCATACCTAGAACCGGTTCTATGGCTGCTGCTGTTTTGGCCCACCCGCCCACCCGGGCTCTTACCTGACCTTTATTTCCTGCTTTTTCAACTGCAGCTGCTTTGCGCAACACAGCTGTGGTTGAAAAAGAAGGAAAAAAGGGGCTTTTCCGACTGCTGCGCACTTGCACGCAGCACTGCTCAGCTGTCCAGGCAGCTCAGCAGGTCGTAAATTGCAATCGCGGGACTCGCATGCGCGATGCACAGCGACAGAACCGGTAGTTATACCGGTCGGATCCCATCCCTGTAGTATACGCTAAAGATTCATTGAAAGTATGTTTTCAGTAGATCTCATTCTTTCAGGTGGCATTAATTATACTGTTTTTCACCCTAAACGAAAGAATGACCTTTGAGCTCCTCTTAGTTGCAAGATCTTAGAGAACAAGACCCCAAATGAGTTTCCTTTGAAGTAAAAACACAACTGACATTAAATACAACTATTATGTGGCCTTCCTTTAAACTGCTGCATGAATGTTGAAAGCACCATGTCCTTGAATGGATTTGCTGAACAGTGCTGATAATCTACATTTCTGTTGGAAAGTTATGTTGCATCTGCTCTATTAAAGTCGGAGTTTTACATAAGGAAACTTTTTAAAGATACAGGCAGCTTTACCAATTAGCACTGGCACTTAGACCTATATACTGCTTCACAGTGCTTTTCAACCCTTTCTGAATGGTGTACAGAGTCAGCCTCTTGCCCCCCCTACAATCTGGGTCCTCATTTTACCAACCTTGGAAGGATGGAAGAATGAGTCAACCTTGAACCGGTCAGGATGGAACTTCTGGCAGCCAGCAGAGTTCACCTTGCAGGACTGCATTCTAACCACTGTTCCACTGCAGCCCTTCCTTCCTTCTTTCCTTCTTTCCTCCCTCCTTCCCTCCCCCTCTCTCTCCCTCCCTCTTCCCCTTCCTTCCTTCCTTTCTTTCATCCTTCCTCTTCCCCTTCCTTCCTTCTTTCCTTCTTTCCTCCCTCCTTCCCTCCCCCCTCTCTCTCCCTCCCTCTTCCCTTCCTTCCTTCCTTCCTTTCTTTCATCCTTCCTCTTCCCCTTCCTTCCTTCTTTCCTTCTTTCCTCCCTCCTTCCCTCCCCTGTCTCTCCCTCCCTCTTCCCCTTCCTTCCTTCCTCTCTATCTCCCTCCCTCTACTCCTTCCTTCCTTCTATCCTTCTTTCCTCTCCCTCCCTTTTTGCCTTCCTTCCTTCCTCTCTCTCCCTCCCTCCCTGTTCTCCTTCCTTCCTCTCTCTCTGTCCCTTCCTTCCTTCCTTCCTTCCTTCCTTCCTTCCTTCCTTCCTTCCTTCTTACTTCCTTCCTTCTTACTTACTTACTTACTTACTTACTTGTTACCACTAGCACTTAGACCAGCTTCACAGTTCTTTTACAGTCCTCTCTAAGCAGTTTACAGCCTCTTGCCCCCAACAATCTGGGCCCTCATTTTACCCATCTTGGAAGGATGGAAAGCTGAGTCAAACCTTGAGCCTGTTGAGATTCAAACTGCCAAATTGCAGGCAGCCGGCAGTCCTCAGAAGTAGCCTGAAGTACTGTATTCTAACCACTGCACCACCATGATAATCCTCGACTTATAACCATTTGCTTAGTGACCATGTCAACAGCACTGAAAAAAGTGACTCATGACCAGTTTTCACACTTAATGACCATTGCGGCATTCCCCATGGTCATGTAATCAAAATTTGGATGCTTGGCAACCGGTGTGCCTTTAAGAGGGTTGTACTGTTCCAGGGTCACGATTTGGCCCCTTCTGACAAGCAAAGTCGACGGGGGAAGCCAGACTTGCTTAATGATTGCATGATTCACTTAATACCCTGTTTCTCCAACAATACGGGCCTCCCCCAATAGGAAGTCCCAGCATGTTTTATGGGCATGAAATGAAATTAAGCCCCTCCCCCCAAATTAAGGCCTATATTAAAACATGTGAAATGGGGGGGGAATGGTAGGGGGGGCTTGCCGTTAGGAAGGACTTTTATTGTACACCCGGATATGGTGCTGCCTGCGTTGACCTCGATACGAAGTGCCCCACCAACGCCGAGGTCAGCATCCAAGCCGTCGCTGCCCGCCCGAAGATGCAAGGGGGGGGGAATTAAGTCACCCCCGAAAAGACGTCCTAGCCATTTTTTCGGGGCTCAAAAAAAAAATAAAAATAAGACCCGGCCTTATTATATGAGAAACACGGTAACTGCAGTGAATCCTTTAACAACTCTGCCAAACAACCAACGGAACAGAAGTTGCCTCTAGAAGTTGTGTGCGCTCCATCACTAGAGGCTTTCAAAAAGAGACTGAAATGGTGTGAGGTCTCCTGCTCGAGCGGTGGGTTGGACTAGAAGACCTCCAAGGTCTCTTCTGACTCTGTTATTCTATACTGCATGTTCTGAAAATGGTCGTAAGACGGGGCAAACTCACGCGACCACTTCCTTACTTAGCAATGGAAATATTGGCTGCAATTGGTTGTACGTTGAGCTCTGTCTATTGTTCCAAGAAACTGAAGATATCTCTTTATAGATTTGAAGTCTTTGAATCCCCCATCCCACCCTTTTCCCCAAAAAAATTATTTTCACCTGTCATCTAGTCACTTTCATAACCAGGAATCCAAGGAACAGATATTTGTTATGTACAATTTTGCTAATCTTGAATTTTTACAGCTAATTTTTTTTGGCAAATTCTCTTTGCTTCGGGTTTTCTTTCTTTTTCTTTTTTTCTTTTTGGTTCTTCCTCTGGTTCTCATCTTTACGTTTTCCAATTATCCCTGTACAGTTTTCAAAGCACACGAGGAAAGTGTCTTATTTCTAATAAAATCAAAAATGTGTAAATACCCACCGTGCCTATTTTCTTTAAATCTTTCTTGAAGGTAGGAATGGCAAAAGGGAAAAAAATCAGAATGCAACTGGTAGGTTTTATAAACCAGAAGCATGATGTTTTCTCCAAGCAGGTCATTGATAGATAGAGATAGATAGATAGATAGATAGATAGATAGATAGATAGATAGATAGATAGATAGATAGATAGATAGATAGATAGATAGATAGATAGATGATAGCTAGATAAAGAAAGAAAAAAGAAAAGAAAAAAGAAAAGAAAGAAAGAAAAGAAAGATGGATGAGAGAAAGAAAGAAGATAGATAGATAGATAGATAGATAGATAGATAGATAGATAGATAGATAGACAGATATGATATGATAGATAGATAGATATAGATAGATAGTTGGTAGATGATAGATAGGTAACGAAAGAAAGAAAAAGAAAGAAAGAAGGATGAGAGAGAGAAAGAAAAAGAAGAAGATAGATTAGATACACAGATAGATGATGGATGGATGGATGGATGGATGGATGGATGGATGGATGGATAGATAGATAGATAGATACATAGATAGATAGATAGATAGATAGATAGATAGATAGATAGATAGATAGATAGATAGATAGATAGATAGATAGATATAAATCAGAAATTGGGGCTAGTGATCATGCCTCAGTTTGCACCTTCGGTTGGGTTTAAGCCATGCTTGCAAGGACTTTACATTAGAGTTTTAAAAAAAGAGATTGAATGGTAATAGGGTCTCCTGCTTTAGTAGGGGGCTGGACTAGACAACCTCCGAGGTCCTTTCCAACTCTGTTGTTCTGTTAGGGATACCTCCTCCGATTTTGACCATGCTATGATTCAGAGGGTAATCACAGATCCGCCCAGCACAGGAGAAAATCAACCGAGAACTAATGGCAAATTTCTTAAGGGTGAGAGCAATCGACCAATGGAATAGATTCGTTTAACGATGATGTTGTTCGCTGAACAACCACAGCGATTCCCTTCACAACTCTTGCCAATCAACCAAATGGAACAGCGTGACTCTGGGTGCTCCAACACTGGAGGTTTCTAAGAAGAGATTGGCCACAGCCCTTTGTCCAGAAAGGTACAGGTATTTTCTTGCTCAAGCAAAGGGGGTTGGACTAGATGACCTCCCACGTCCCTTCCAACTCTGTTATTCTGTTAGGGACACCTCCTCTGACTTTGGGCAAAGCTGTGATTCGAAGGAAAGCATCAGGGTCCTTCTGCACCGTTGCGTTCTGATTAAGGCAAACCAAGTGACTGGAAAGGAGCATCAGGCAGCTGTCTCAAAAAATCTGTTGAGAGAAGTTTAAAACAAGGCTGATGAGCCCCCGCCTTCTTCTCCCCCAGCCAACTCTGAAGGATGGCCGAGAGGTTGTGAGAGGCAGATGCAGAAGGCATAAAAATGAGCAATCAAGTGCCCCGGTTGTGGCAATTTATATAGTCATTTATTTAGAAAATGGATAGGGTTGCCCAACCGGTGGACCGGTTGCTTTAGTGGTATGGAGACAATAACGTGGTCCTCAACACCAATAAGACCAAGGAGCTTATAGTGGATTATAGAAGGAGCAGATCAGACATCTAGCCCTTGCTTATCAGTGGAGACCGAGTGGAGCAAGTGGCCAGTTTTAAGTTTCTGGGTGTTACCATAAAAGAGGACCTGACCTGGGGTGTCCACATTGCAGCCCTGGTCAAAAAGGCCCAGCAGAGATTATACTACCTGAGACTTCTCAGAAAACAACAACTGAATGAAAAACTGCTAGTGACCTTCTAACACTGCACAATAGAGAGTATCTTAACTTCCTGCACCTCTGTATGGTTTGCCAATTGCACAGTGGCAGATAGGACAGCACTCCAGAGCGTGAACGTCATTGCCCAGAGGATCATGGGTTGCCCTCTCCCCTCTTTGGAAGAGCTTTATAGCTCCGGCTGCCTTAAGGAAGTTCAAAACATCCTCAAAGATCCATCTCATCCTGGGAAACCCCCCTTTTTTTTTTGAACTATTACCATCTGGCAGACGGTACAGAATAATAAAAACAAAGACAAATAGGCTGAAAAAGAAGCTTCTATCCCAGGGCAGTAGCTCTTTTGAATTCTGCTGTATAGTGCAGTGTTGGTGCAGTGTTGCGGGATTTTGGTTCAATGTGTGGAGTGTGAAGGATGTGGGTTTGTGTTTATTTTCAGGGTCGTGATGTGCACTGAAGATGGTGTTTGATTTCATTGTAATAAAAAAAGTAAACTCACTCACGGTGTGACCCGGTGGCTAACAGAGATAAACCCCCAATATGTAAGCCATCAAACCTTTACTTTCCTAGTGACAACAATGAAACGGTTTATGGTTTGATGGGCTCCATATCACTGCTGAACCATGTCTCCTGGGGCTTTTGGAAGAGTATCAAGGTGGCCAGTCCTATCCCTGCAGGGATGACTTTCCATAAGGAGGGAGCCACCATGGAAAAGGGCTCCTTAAGAGAGAGAACCCAAGGCACCTGAAGACCAGACAAGGAATGACAGATGGGAACTGATCAAGGAACAAATTCTGTTCCATTCACTGATTGTTCTCAATGTCAGAAAAATTCTCCTTATTTCCAGGTTTTATTTGATTTGTTAATTGCTTACAAGATACAGGTATAAGAATAAATATAGTTTTGAATATATGAGATAGATACTTATAAGAAAAATAAAAAACAATAGGACAGGAATGGTAGGCACGATTGGTGCGCTTATGCACACCCCCTACAGGCCTCTTAGGAAGGGGGTGAGGTCAATAGTAGACAGGTTGAATCTCTCCTTGAAAAGTTTCCATCCATTACTATTCCTTGTCTGGCCTTCAGGTGCCTTGGAAAACAGCTTGACTCCTTCCTCTCTGTGGCAGCCCCTCAAATATTGGAAGACCGCTCTCATGTCTCCCCTGGTCCTTCTCTTCACTAGACTAGCCAAGCTGAGCTCCTGTAACCATTCTTCATATGTTTTAATCTCCAGTCCCCTCATCATCCTGGTTGCTCTTCTCTGTACTTTTTCTAGAGTCTCCACATCTTTTTTTATAATGTGGTGACAAAAAGTGAATGCAGTCCTCTAGGTGTGGTCTTACTAAGGCTTTATAGAGTGGTATTAGTACCTCACTTGATCTCGATTGTATCCCTCTGTTGATGCAATTTAGGATTGCATTAGCTTTTTTGGCGGCTGCTGCACACTGCTGGCTCCTATTTAGCTGGTTGTCCACTAAGAGTCCAAGATCCCTCTCCCAGTTCCTGCTATTGAGCCTGGTTTCACCCAGTCTGTATGTGTCCTTTTGGCTTTTCTTGCCTACGTGTAAGGCTTTACTGACCTCCAAGGTTCCTGCCATCCAACTCTGTGGTTTTGTGTTCTGTGTTCCCTCCCTTCCTCTCCCCTGCTGAGGCTTAACTAATCACAAACCATTTTCAAACCTCTCCTGACAAACAGGTCAAAGACGAAATGAAACAGCGGCTTAATCTGCAGGGATGAACTCTATCAACGATCCAATTATTTTGGATTTGATGCTTTTTTTTGTTTTCACGAGCCTGGGCAATCTCCTTCGAGGGATGGAGCCTCCTTCTCTCGCTGTCCCTCTCCTGGGCAGGACCTGCCTTGAATTACAAACCAGAGTCCCATTAGCATATAAATTGATACTAGGGCTTAGCGAAGGAAGTGGACTCATTGGACGGAATAATGTGGAAGTGGAGTTGTAGAGACGATTCCTTTGGAGAACAGAGCGCGCAACTTTGTGGTGTGCTCTTCATCTCGCTGGGCGTGTGAGAATGAACCTTGGTTTTATCCGCTGGTTTCTTTTTAGATTCAGAATAACTGAATAACAAAATAGGATGGGACCTTGGGGGGGTCTTCTAGTCCAACCCCTTGATCTAGCAGGAGACCCTACACAAGGGGTGTCAAACTGGATTACTTGGAGGGCCGCAACAGCATTGTAGTTGTCCTCTGTGAGCCAGCTAGGGAGAGGAGACAAAATGGACACCCTCCTGCAGCACCCTGCCAGTCAAAACAGGGCACGGCGGCTGCAGGCAGCCCCTGTACAGCCTGTTTTCCCACCCCACTTTTCTGCAGCACTCTGCTGGCCTAAAACAGGCCACGCAGAGGCCCCTACGCCCGTTTTTGGCTGGCAGTGTGTTGCTGGAGGCCGGGGAAGCAAAAAATGAGCTGTGTGGGGGCCTCACGGATCTCCACACAGCCTGGTTTTGGCTGACAGAGTGCTGTAGAGGCCACGGAGGCCAAAAAACAGGCCACAGGGGGCCGGACACAGCCTCACCGTGGCCCGTTTTGGCCAGCAGAGGCACCGTGGGCTGGTTCTTTGATATTTCCAGGTCAGATTTAAGCACCCCATGCCAGATGCGGCCCATGGGCCTTGAGTTTGACACCCCTGCCCTACACCATTTCAGACAAAATGGTTGTCCAATCTCTTCTTTGAAACCTCCAGGGTTAAGAGGCAAGTCGTTCCATTCAATGTTGGGATTCAATTTTTTATGCTACCGGTTCTTGTGGGCGTGGCTTAATGGGCATGGTGTGGCTTGGTGGGCGTGGCTTGGTGGGCATGGCAGGAGAAGGATACTGCAAAATCCCCATTCTATCCCCACCCCACTAACCTGCTTTCCAGCTCCGTTCTCCTGTGCAGGGCAACCAATGTTCACCCAGCCGATTAGCTGGGACTCGGGAGGCAGAGAATAGATGGGGGCGGGGCCAGTCAGAGATGGGATTTGCCGGCTCTCCAAACTACTCAAAATTTCCACTTCCGGTTCTCCAGAGCTGGTCAGAGCCTGCTGAATACCACCTCTGATTCCACTGCTTCATTGTTCAAATTAATAAGGAAATTTCTCCTCAATTCTCGGTTGCTTCTCTCTTTGATGAGCTCCCATCCATTGCTCTGCCCTCAGGTGTTTTGGAGAATATTTTATATTCCTATTTTTTAAGCGAGCACCTTCCCTAAATTCTTCACTCCTCTTTCTTTCCCCTCTGAGATTCCCCTCTCTCTTCTTTTCCAAAAATATATTTTTGGAAAAAATAAAAATAAGAAAAAAGGACAGAAAGAAAAGATAGAAAGGGAAACGACAGAGAATTGCTTCTGATTTTCTTTGCATGAAAATATGATTACAAAATTATCTTTGGCTGCAAAAAAAAGCTCACTCTTTAATCTATTTTTCCCCAATCAGTCGGCCTCCTGCACCATGACTGGGGGAGGGGCGGGAGGCAGTTTTCAACCTCCTTGGGCTCCAGCGGCTTTTTTCGAGCCTCCGGGAGGGTGAAAATGGTTGTCAGCTTTGGGAGCCATATTAGCACCAGATGCTTCCACAATGCCACTTTCTTGAGCCTGAGAAAATAGAAGGGGGGAATTTCTTGGAGTGTATGTCCTTAGACATAATAACATTCTTTTTCTAAGTCAAGGTCATGTTATTTCTGCACCTAAGTGAGAGGACATCTCGAGTGGGGATGGATGGTGATTGGGGCATGTGATGTGATGGGGGTTTCAGGGGGTGGATTTGTAATTGTTTACTTATTGAAAGGAAACCCGGAACTTTCAGATTTGGGATTTCCCAGATGTGCCAGTTTACTACTCTAATAAAAGGAACCTCGGAGAAGATGTCTGTCTTGTTGGAGTTGAGGTTTTCTGGAATGCTGACAATGGCATCCCTAGACTCCAGAGGCCCTCCAGAGGCCAGAAACGGGCCTGTTTCTGGCCTTCTGGAACTTCTGGGAGGCCCGTTTTTTGCCCTCCCCAGGCTCCAGAGCCCTCCAGAGGCACTCCGGAGTCCAGAAACCTGCCCGTTTTCACCCTTCGTGTGGACCCTGTGCTTACCTGGCATCCAAGACAGGCTGCATGGTGACTACGGGGAGGGGCAGGGCAGGGTGGGTGGGGCCAGCTAAGGGTGGGATTTACCGGTTCACCAAACCAGTAATTAAAATGATAAAATTAGCTACTGGTTCACCTGAACTGGGGTGAACCAGTAGCATCCCATCCCTGTATTCATAGTGCCTGTTGTTAGTGGCTTTTTAGATTTTGATTGGGTGTGCTGATAGCTGCCTTTTAAGTTGTTGGCTGTTGTTTGCTTGTGCTGCCCTGCCCTCACCTTCTAAGTACTTGATAGTTTGGTGGTAAATCAGCACTCCTATTCACTGTTGAAGAGTCCATTTCCCAGGCTTCAATCACTTCCCTGGCTATTTTTGTCCCTGCTCATCCAACAATCTTGATAGCTACAAAATTGAATGTGTGTCCTTGTCCATTTCAGCGAGAGGCTACCAACAAGTTGAGGTCTCCTCGTCTGACTGTTTGCTTGTGTTCTTGCAATCCAAGTGATTAGCTTCATCCCCAACTATCCTACATACTCATAGGGGCAATCTATGATTATGTGAACCCAGGATGCTGCAACTGGTTATCAGTGTGAAGTAGTTCCCAGGCACCTGAAATCCAGTCAAGGAATCCAAGAGAATTTTGAAGCAATTTCATATCCCCAGTTTGAGTTTTAATCCTAGCTGGTTATTACTCATGCTAAACTAAAGTGCCGTTTCCATCCTTAACATCAAGAAATATTGCTTTAAAAAAGAAAACAGGTTCTGCTGCCATCATATCCTGAAATTCTTTCCAGCTGACAGAATGATGGCTTCAAAAGATTGCTTGGAGCCTTAAAATATTGCCACATCTGTCAAGGAACAGCTTTTACTGCAAATAAGAGATTAGGAGTTGGGAGCTGAGATTGTACCCAGTGACAACTCAACTTATGTGCCAAAAGAAAAGAAAAAGAAACCTGGGAAATTCAAACTGACTCACAGAAGTAGGATTCACAGAATCCTGACTCACAAAAGTAGAATACTAAGAGATGGTGTAGAGGAATGCCTGAAAGCTACCTGAGATATTTCCTCGGCAGTGTGGAAATCCCTTAGAATGATCTATATTGCTAAAAGAATAACAGAGTTGGAAGGACCTTGGAGGTCTTCTCGTGCAACCCCCTGGTCAAGTAGGAGACCCTATACCATCTCAGATGAATGGTTGTCCAATTTCTTCTTGAAAACCTCCAGTGATGGAGCCCCTACAACTTCTGAAGGCAAGTTGTTCCACTGGTTAATTGTTCTCACTGTCAGGAAATTTCTCCTTAGTTCTAGGTTGCTTCTCTCCTTGGTTAGTTTCCATCCTTTGCTTCTTGTCCTCCCTTCAGGTGTCTTTGGAGAACAGCTTGACCCACTCTTCTTTGGGTCAGCCCCTTAGATATTGGAAGACTGCTATCATGTATCTCCTACTCCTTTTCATTAAATGAGACATACCCAATTCCAGCAACAGCTCATCCTATGTTTTAGCCTCCCCTAATCATCTTTCTTGCTCTTCTCTGCACTCTTTCCAGAGTCTCAACATTTTTTTTTATATTGTGGTGAGCAAAACTGGATACAATATTCCAAGCGTGGCCTTACCAAAGCATTATAAAGTAGTAGTAACACTTCAGGGCAAGAAATGATCATAAATGCAAGCCAGTGGCTGAGCGCTCAAAATGTGGTTGCATCACTGAAAGGGATAATCTGGTCTTCAGAAGTTTGGAATTGGGCGGTAAGTATCTTTTTGAGATGTCCATTATAACTTGAAATGGTTGCTAAGCAACCAGTCATGACTAACTGTGTAGATCGAATTACTGCTACCTAGACAAAGACATTATATTCCATCATGGTCAAGTCAACCAATTTATTGTTCATTTTTCTTTGTAGTACATCACATTTTCAGTCTTGCAATGGCAGTGTACTGGCTGTATCCCGTCCTTTTTATGTACACATAGTATTATACATCCTGGTTGTAACCAGTATTCTCTAAGTCATACATTTATAGTCTCTTTTAACTGTATATTGTCGTACTTCATAGTTATAACCTTTATTTTCATACTTATACCATAACATTCTATACATTTATCTCACTCCTTTCCCTTTTCTACTTTCCTCTCTTTCTTTCCCATCCCTTTTCCTCTTCGCCTCTCCTCTCTTCTCTCTCCTCTTCTCTGCTTCCCCCTCTATTCCTCTCTCCTGCTTGGGCAGAGGGTTGGACTAGATGACCTACAAGGTCCCTTCCAACTCTGATTATCTGTTTAATCCTACTCCTCCCCTCCCTTTCTCACTCTCCTTTCCTTCTCTACTTCCTTCACCTTCCTTTTCACAAACTTTTAATTTTCATCAGCAGAACTTTATAGTTTATAGTTGCATCCTATTTTCCTACTTTTTTTCCCCCTTCCTTTGTTCCAGACTTGATACAATGTTCATTTGGAGGGAAGGATTTGATAGAAGAAAATATGGGGGAAGAAAGTATTTCATTGGCAATTGTAGACAATTGTAGCAGGAGACAAATTCTGGAGATTAGATTAGCAACAAGGCATGAACAGTGATGAATAAGGGAAAGAAATCTTTGTAATACATCTGAACTACTATCTTGTTTGCAATTGAGCAAACCCCAGTGAAATCACTCAAGCTAATTTGGGGAAGATGACAGGAGCATTTGCATGTTAGCCTCTTCTCCAAAGTTGAAATATTTTCCACATTGGACAGCAAATTGAAAAGGACAACAACCAAGTATTAGAAATCTTGTGATCCCCTCATGTTCTAAACTTATGGAAAGCACCTACTCCAGATATCTCAGCCAATAAAGCAGAAATGTAGACTGTCATGCTAATTATCTGCCATCTGGTCACTTCTATCTCTGTTAGCTTTTAATTGCTGTTTATTTTTGGCATCTGCTTTGGCTGTTTAGCAGCCTTGAGTAAGACAGAGAGGGAGGGAGGGAGAGGGGAAGGAGGGAGAGAGAGGAAGAGAGAAGGAGAGAAAACTAATAGAGGGAGCAAAACAGAGAAAGAGATAAAAAGAGAGGAGAGGGAAGGAGAGAGGGAGAAATAAAGAATGAAAGAGGGAGATGGGTGGGGAGAGAAAGAGAAGGAGAGAGAAAAAGAATGAAGGGAGTGAAAGAGAGAAAGAGATAAAAATATAGAAGAGGGAAAGAGAGAGAGGGAAAGAGAGTGTGTGTGTGAGAGAGAGAGAGAGAAGGAAAGAAAAAGAGGAGAGGGAAAGAAAGAGGGAAAGAGAAAGATTGTTTGTGTGTGTGAGAGAGAGAGAGAGAGAGAAGGACAGAGACAAAGAGAAGAGGGAAAGAGAGAGGGAAAGACAAAGTGTGTGTGAGAGAGGGGGAGAGGGAGGGAGGGAGAGAGGGAGAGAGCAGACTGAATGTCACTGCGACCTACATCTGTTCAGCACCTTGGACAGATCCATTCAGTATGAATGACATTGGAGCCTAAGAGCTCACACAAGGGGAGAAGCCGACAACTTAATTGTCCTGCACAACCACAGCACACATTTTAACACGCAGCGGTAGGCCAGGTGGGAACTGCGTGGGAAGTGGGCACACCGATGTCTCTGAAAGAGGAAAACCACAGTCAAAAGAGAGCCCTGTGTCTCTTGGCAATGTTGTGAGAGTTAAATCTGAGGAACACCAACTCCTACCAGAAGAGTTGTCCATTACCAAACAAGTGAAATTTGTCGTGCAGGGGGTGGAAAAACCCCAGTTAAATAAGGAATCAAAGGATTTGGAGACAGTCACAATTTTAAAGTACCTTTTATTGGTACCCACGACTAGAGGGATGGCTGGGCTTCCTGCCAAAGGTACAGAGCAGAGCCCTGCAGCTCTCAAGGGTACAGGTTACACAACCTCTGAAATCATACATAATAATTACAAAGGCCATGTAAATTACAGTGTGACCTTTCCAGCCTGCATGTGGAGTCCGGAACATGAAGTGACCTTATTGTGAGTTAATCTGGGGCCTGCAAATTCTACATTTTTTTAAAGAGGCTCCAAGCTCATCCTTTCTACCCAGAGAGCAGTGCTGTTTATTATGCCCATAGATTGACTTGTGTCACATCAAGGAAAAGGCAACTATCTGCTTTCTAGCATTGATATGTTACCTAGTTTGGATAATGAAATGTCTGCAAGAAAACAAGCAAGCTCATTGCATCAGGAACCCCTTAGTCTCTTTCTTTCCTTTCCTCCTCCTCCTCCTCCTCCTCCTCCTCCTCCTCCTCCTCCTCCTCCTCCTCCTCCTCCTCCTCCTCCTCCTCCTCCTCCTCCTCCTCCTCCTCCTCCTCCTCCTCCTCCTCCTCCTCCTCCCCACTCCCTTCTAGCAATTGATTGTTGTTGTTGTTAGTCACGAAGTCATGTCCAACCCATCACGACCCCATGGACAACGTTCCTCTGGGCCTTCCTGTACTCTACCATCTTCTGGAGTCCATTTAAGCTCACGCCAACTGCTTCAGTGACTCCATCCAGCCCCCTCGATCTTTGCTGTCCCCTTCTTATATTGCCCTCAATCTTTCCCAGCATTAGGCTCTTCTCCAGTGAGTCCTTCCTTCTCATTAGGTGGCCAAAGTCTTTGAGTTTCATCTTCAGGATCTGGCCTTCTAAAGAGCAGCCAGGGTTGATCTCCTCTAGGACTGACTGTTTGGATTGCCTTGCAGTCCAAGGGATTCGCAGGAGTCTCCTCCAGCATCACAGTTCAAAGGCCTCCATTCTTTGGTGTTCAGCCTTCTTTATGGTCCAACTTTCACAGCCATACTGTTGTGGCTCTGAGGTTTGAGCCTGCATTGTTAGAGGACGAAGACTCGGACAGTGGGGAAGAGGAGGTTTTGGAAATGCCTTCCTCCCCAGGACCTTCCTCCTTGGCAATGCCTTCCTCCCTGATTGTGCCTCAGGTGTCGGCAGATAACCAAGAGGGAAGACCTGAGGCTAATCAGGAAAAGGAGGAGGGCGTATCAGAGTCTCTGACTGAGAATCAAGCAGAGGAATGCTGGCTTGATGCGAGGCAGCGTCGCAGGCAAAAGTGTGAGCTGCAACGCAGGAGGAAGGGACGAATCAGAGACTGAGCTGAGGGACTGATACACCCCACAGGGAATAAAAGTGGGTGTGTTCGCTCTGAGAGTTTCGTACGGGACAACGTGTGACTTATTCAGAGGAGCTTCGGATTATTCTGTGTTGTGACAGCTTGTGTGATTTATATTCCTGCTTTCTTGTCGGACTTGGCAGACAGCATGTGTGAGACTGCCAAGAACTTTATTGGCTCAAGGAATTAACTCTATAATTACTGGTTTTGCTTGCTTGCTTGTATTCAGTTGGAATTTGGACTTCTCCTTTGTAAAGGTGAGACATAACACATACATTGCAACTGGGAAAACCATAGCCTTGATTATGTGCACTTTTGTTGGCAGGGTGATGTCTCTGCTTTTTAGTATGCTGTCTAGCAATTGATAATGTTACATAATTTGGGTAATGAAATGTCTGCAAGAAAACAATCAGTGACCATCAAGGACCCTGCAGTCCTCCTCTTCCTCTCCTCCTCCTCCTCCTCCTCTCCCCTCCTCCTCATCTCTGCAAACCTCCCTTTCTAGCACTGATGGTGTCATCTTGATGGTACTTCAACAATGGAGAAAGAGGACTCAGGGTTGCATGACTCACCAAGGTCTGATTTGCATAATTGATTCCCCTCGATAAATTGAGTCAAGCTGCAGAATTGATTGCGTTCGGTAAAATAGATTTGCACAGACCGAAGTCCATCAAAACCCTCCATTGACTTGGGGACAGATCATTCAGGAGGAAAGGTCAAAAGGGACTCATCCGTTCCATTCAACCGTTCCATCTGACAGCTCTGTTCAGACGTACAGGTTGAAGGGGGGGAGGCGGGACGCAATCAAGCCCCAGCTTTCAAAGTGACTCTTCCAAGCCAACTTTGCATAGTTCAGAGGGGCGTGGGGAAAAAAATCTACGATGCAAATCCTAAGGTGAGAAACAGACGATTATGTGTTGCATTGATGAGTTGACTTTTCGCCCTTTCTTGAAGCTAAACAAAAATGATAAAGGCAGCCATTTCTGCAATCCTTTGAAGTCAGAGGCACCAGAATAGAAGGAGGATATGAATGGTATTACCAAAAAAAGCGTATTCAGGAAGCGATTGTAGGTCAAGACTGAAACACAGACTGGGCATGTCTAAAGTCCTGGGTTAAGTTCCTTGCAACTCTTCTAAGGGATTGCAGAGCGATGGGCCCACAGCCATGTAGATTGCAGAAAGCCGAAGAACTTTTGCTAATCTGGAAGAAAAGAAACAACAGACTAAGAGAATAACCAGTGTTAGTACTGTTCCTTTAAGACTGGGGATGGAGTCAACCTCTTTAAGAGGTGTTTATATAAAGGCAGCCATTAGAGGGCATGTTCTCTCTCCTTGTGTCTGGTATTCATTGCAGAGTTCTCCATGTAGAGTTAAGAAGAGCAAAGGTTGCTTGTAAGGTATTTTGCCTACCACATATATGTCTGCATATAACTGTTGTATATAAACCACTGTTAAATGTCTGTTTTGCTCCTGGGCTGTCTCATAATAGCAGTCACACAGCAAATGCTCTGACACCCTGTACCCATTTCAGATAAATGGCTGTCCAATCTCTTCTTAAAAACTTTCAATGATGGAGCATCCACAACTTTTGAAGGCAAGCTATTCCACCGATTCATTGTTCTCACTGCCAGAAAATCTCTCCTTAGTTCTAAGTTGGTTCCCTCCTTGATGAGTTTCCATATATTGTTTCTTGTCCTGCCTTCAGGTGCTTTGGAGAATAGGTTGACCCCCTTTTCTTTGGGGCAGCCCCTCAAATATTGGAAGACTGTTATCATGTCACCCCTCTGTCTTTTTATTGAACTAGTCAAAGTAGACTAGTAGACCAACTAGACTAACTCAACAGTGCAACAATCTCACACCTTTTCAGTGAAAAATATAGCAGGGTCCATCCAACTGGGTGGTTCAGACAAGGTGGAAAGTCTCCTCACTTCAGTTATTCACTCAGAAAACTCCTGCATGGAAACTTTTGTGGACAATATTTAAAGTCAGGTGAGCAGCCATGTCAGAAGTCTTTAGATCAAGGATCTTCAAACTTGGCAAGTTTAAGACTTGTGGACTTCAACTCCCAGGATTCCTGAGCTAACATGACTGAAGGAGGAATTCTGGGAGGTGAAGTCCACAAGTCTTAAAGCTGTCAAGTTTGAAGATTGTATCCTTCTCTTCTGAAATAGTGGCTATCAAGAAAAATCTTTTTTAAAAAAATATTCAGCAGTTTGATATCAACAGAATATACACCTCTCAGAACAACGGTGTGAAAATGCTGACCAAATATCCAAATCAAGTACAATTACCAGTGGAACATTTTGTGTGTTCATGATTCAATTCATGCTAAAAGACTCTGAATCCTTTTGCCAGAATAATATTTTATTATTTTTATGCCCATAACAGGTATAGAAGGGAAGGGAGGGGAGGAGAAGAGGAATGAGAGGGGGAGGAGGAGGGAGGAGGAGGGGAGGAGAAGGAAAGGGGGAAGAAAAAGAGAGAGGGAGTTGGAGGAGGAGGGGGGAGGAGGGGAGGAAGAGGGGGAGGAAGAAAGAGGACGGAGGGGAAAAGAGGAAGAGGGAGAGAGGAAATGGTGGCAGATTGGGGAGGAGGAGGAAGAAAGAGGAAGGGGGAGGAAGAGAGGGAGGGGAAAGGGAAATAAGGGGAAGGGGGAGGAGGATGGGGTGGAGGAGGAGTTGGAGGGGGAAGGGAGGGAGAAGGAGAGAGGAGGAGGAAGGGAAGTGGAAGGAAGGAAATTGAAAACAAGGAGGATCAAAGAATCTCTCCAGATTATTCTGGCAAATTATGCTGCCGTTCATAAGTATCAGCCAATGAGAGAGTGATCTGTTTCCCTGTAAAGCAGTTTCCAATATTCCTACTCATCAGCACTTTCTGTGATCAATTTCGGACCTCTATAAATTAAAAGTTTCTTTGAGGTAATCTATTTCCAGATCTAATTTCCCCTCCTTCTCAGCTTGTTTCCTTCTATCTAGGTAGACAATTTTAGACCATCCTGAAATAAAATTCATGCAAGAAATTAATGAGCCTGCTATTGCTTGGTAATGACAACCGCATATAGTTATTCTCTAATTATTGGAGGCGATACTTTGTAGGCAAAGAAGATAATGAGCTACACTTCCTTGAGAAAAAAGAAAAGAAAGAAGATGGCTCTTTGAACATTTTTGGCTGACTTGTAATCTTTGAGTGGCGAGAAGGTTTCATTCCTAAAGGTCTTCTTGTTTATCTACAAGCTAAGGAAAAAGTGGACGTCACACACTGAGAAATTATAAGATGGAGGAACGTTGTACAGAGTGCTCTAGTCTAGACTTACAACTGTTAGTGATGGTTAGTGACCATTCAAAGTTACATGGCACCCAAAAAAAATGACTTATGACCAGTTTTCACACTTATGACCATTGCAGCGTTCCCATGGTCATGTGATCAAATTTGGATACTTGACTACTGGCTGTTTATGGAGATTCTCCATCATCCAGGTCATGGTTGTCCCAGATGTGCTTTTTTCAAGAGGCAACAGGACTTTCTGTTTTTTTTCTTTGAAGACATTTCACTTCTCATCCAAGAAGCTTCTTCAGCTCTGACTGGATGGTGGGGAAGGGAAGGATTTATACTCCTTGCAGACAGCTGCTGTCATTTGCTCTCTTTTACAGAGTCATTGGGGCCACTTGGAGGTTTATCTGTGTTCTCTAAAAGGATGCAAATGACCAGCTGTTTGCAAGGAACATATATCCTTCCCTTCCCCACCATCCAGTCAGAGCTAAAGAAGCTTCTTGCATGAGAAGCGAAATGTCTTCAAAAAAGAAAAAAAAGAAAAGAAAGTCCAGTTGTTTCTTGAAAAACCACCTTTGGCTTGACAACTTACAATGGTTGCAATGTCCTGGTGTCACATGACCCCCTTTTATGACCTTCTGACAAGCATATGGGGAAGCCAGATTCATAAACAAAACACCTTCAGCCCAGCTCCTCGAGAAGGGAGTAAAAGTAGAAAAACAGACTCCTAAAATTTACATTCCCCCACCCAAATTTAAAGGACAGGACATGACCTTTAGGACATAATAGGATTATCCCACCAACATTAAAATAGTAAAAGACACAAGGCTCACTACATTGCACAACCCCCCTGGAGCATCTCAAACACAAAACCCCCAAGAATGCATAAAAGCCCACTTCTCCCTACCCCATTTTGTCAGCTGTCCCAGAACTGCATGCTGTTGTTGGTTCTGCTCATCAATACACCTTTCTTAAGCAGCTTCCATTTTATTCCTGGCTTAGAACTGGACCTGATTTTTTTTTCCTTCTACAATTATGGACTTCAGCTCCCAGAATTCCCCAGCCAGCAGGCTTTAAGGTGGATATATTTCAACTCTCAGCATTCCCCAGCCAGAATCTGGATGTGTAGATTGAAAAGAGAAAGACATTTCCGACAGTGAAGCAATTCTCCCCAAGGCTAGATTATAGAATTTTTTTTTGTCTAACAGCATGACACGAATGGATTACTGCAAAGATTACATGGAAACAAACAAATGGTGTGTTGATTGTGTTGTTAAGGAGATTTCAGGGACCACACATTCTGCAGAGGAAAAAATGTAGATGCAGAAGCTGTAATATCTGCAGAAATAAACTCTTCGCAATTTCCCCGTGGGGCTGTGCCCTCCCCAGATGGCCTTTTTTTCTATCCCTTTGGCTGTCTCTTCTCCTTTTTCATACAAATTTTTATGATTAAAAAATCAATAACATTTTAGGAACTGCTTTGATGTTGGAAAGGATGCTGCTTTCTATCTTCAGTAACAGGAATAGACCTCCCTTCCCTTCCTTTTCCCCATGGTGATATTGTTGGGAGTGTGTCTATCCACTGCTCATCTTTATGGATGAATGGATGGATGGGGAGGGAGGGAGGGAGAGAGGGAGGGAGGAAGGAAGGTAGGTAGGTGTCAACTTCAAACCAAACCTGGCCACAGCCTTTTTTCTGTTCCCCAGTTGCCACACAGGGAAGAAGTTTGGGATGCCTTACTAGACTAGGTTTGGCCAACAATACAGACACAGATTTCAGAGAGTAATTAGGACTGCAGAAAAAACAATTACTACCAACCTGCTTTAAGTTGAGGACTGTACATTGCACGAGTCAAAAAGAGGGCTGTGAAAATATTTACAGACCCCTCACATCCTGGACATAAACTGTTTCAACTCCTTCCCTCAAAACGACACTATAGATAGGCACACCAGAACAACTAGACACAAGGGGAGTTTTTTTTCCTGAAAGCCATCATTCTGCTAAACAAATAATTCCCTCAACACTATCCAACTATTTACAAATGGTTGCACTACTATTACTATTAATCTTCTCATCACTCCTTATCACCCATCCCCTCCAACTTGTGACTGTAGGACTGTAACTTTGTTGCTTCTATCGTTATGATTTATATTGACTGTTTCCTAGTATGATTTGATTGCTTATTGTACCCTATGATTATCATTAAGTGTTGTACCTGATGATTCTTGACTCTTGACGAATGTATCTTTTCTTTTATGTACACTGAGAGCATTTGCACTAAGACAAATTCCTTGTGTTCCTTCCAATCACACTTGACCAATAAAGAATTCATTCATTCATTCATTGCTAAGCAAAACTTCTGTTCACTAAATTTCAGAATAGAACAATTTGCCATGGCCAACTTGCTGTGGGACAACTCAACAATTCAATTTAATTCTTTCAAGTAACTAAAAAAATATTTCATTTTTTGTCATTCACATTTTGTTTTGTCCATCCTTTGACATTCTTTCTTTAGTGATTCTATTCGACTATTTCTTCGATATTAGTATACCTCTTGTCCTGTGGCGAGTTCTCTCACAGCGAATGAATGTATCTTTTCTTTTTATGTACACTGGGAGCATTTCCACCAAGACAAATTCCTTGTGTGTCCAATCACACTTGGCCAATAAAGAATTCTATCCTATCCTATCCTATCCTATCCTATCCTATCCTATCCTATCCTATCCTATCCTAACCTATCCTATCCTATACTACTCTATTCTATTCTACTCTACTCTACTCTACTCTACTCTACTCTACTCTTTTCTTTTCTTTTCTATTCTATTCTATTCTATTCTATTCTATTCTATTCTATTCTATTCTATTCTATTCTATTCTTTCTTTCTTTCTTTCTTTCTTTCTTTCTTTCTTTCTTTCTTTCTTTCTTTCTTTCTTTCTATCTACCTACCTTCCTACCTACCTATCTGATTGCTTGTTGTGCCCTATGACTATCATTAAGTGTTGCACCTGATGATTCTTGACTCTTGACGAATGTATCTTTTCTTTTATGTGCACTGAGAGCATTTGCACCAAGACAAATTCCTTGTGTGTCCAATCACACTTGGCCAATAAAGAATTCTATCCTATCCTATCCTATCCTACCTATCCTATCCTATCCTATTCTACTCTACTCTACTCTACTCTACTCTACTCTACTCTACTCTACTCTACTCTACTCTATACTCTTTTCTTTTCTATTCTTTCTTTCTTTCTTTCTTTCTTTCTTTCTTTCTTTCTTTCTTTCTTTCTTTCTTTCTTTCTTTCTTTCTTTCTTTCTACCTACCTATCTACCTACCTACCTATCTGATTGCTTGCTGTGCCCTATGACTATCATTAAGTGTTGCACCTGATGATTCTTGACTCTTGACGAATGTATCTTTTCTTTTATGTGCACTGAGAGCATTTCCACCAAGACAAATTCCTTGTGTGTCCAATCACACCTGGCCAATAAAGAATTCTATCCTATCCCTATCCTATCCTATCCTATCCTATCCTATCCTATTCTGTTAACAGAGAGCTTTCTCGTGAGAACCCAGGTCGTATCTACTGGCAATGGATAAGGTCAAGGAAAGGAGTGTCTGAACTCTGGAGAGCCTGCCAATTAACCCAATTGGCCACCATGACCTGTGGGACACTTGGGGGATGGGGTTATTTCCTATTTTAATTACACTGAAACTGTGGGAAAGATTTAGAGTTGGTTTTGCTTGGAAGCTGTGCCAATATAATGTACAAAATAAAGAAAGACCCTTGAGGAGAATCCCAGTCTCTGGTTTGTTCTGATTTGCTTGGATTCATTCATTGGTCCGAATCTTGACGGAAGGAAGGAAGGAGAAGAAGGGAGAGGGAGGGAAGGAGAAAGAGAGGAAGGAAGGAAAGGGGAAGGAGGGGAAGGAAAGAAGGAAGGAGAAGGGAGGGAGGGAGGGGAGGAAGGAGGGAGAGAAGCAAAATCTTGAGTTCCGGGAGTGATGTGGTGAGAGAAGAAGGTGATAGATCTTACGGTCCACATACTTCCCTACCACTATCAACTGCTAGGTATGACTGCTCTAAACTGCAGCTATATGGGGGAAATAGACCTTCCTTCCTTCCTCTGCCTCCTTTCCTCTCCCTTCCTTCCTCTGCTCCCTTCTGAAGTATCAAGGACACTCTCAAGGAAACCTTAGGAAAAGCCCATAACAGTGCAGGCCACCTAAGAAAACCCAGCTTCACCACTATTTTTCCTCCATGTACTTGCTGTCCCCCAAACCCATAAGCCATGTTCTTGCCTCTGCTAGTGCTCCCAAACCTCTCAGAGGTGGCCTGCACAAGCAAAACTCCAGAGCTTCCATCGTGCTCCCCCAAAATTAATTTTTGCAAATGTCAGCCACCTCCTAGGGAGAAAGGTGAGTCTGCGGGAGCACCAACCTACCAAAGAAAGACCTGCTGGGATTGTTGGTGTGCAGCTCACAGAGGACGAGGTAATTAATTGCAGCTACTTAATTCCTGCCTCCTCCAGCCATTTGGAGTGTCAAAGCCCAGGTATGTTCACGGCAGGGTTAATGAGGGGTTGTTGTTGTTTTTTGCATCAGTGGGTGGCAAGAGGTCTTACGAGAAACGAGGAACCCCAAAGTTGTGCATCTTAAGAGGCAACTTCCAATTAGGAGTCCTAATTGAAAGGTTGAAATTAGCTGGGCTGACGATCCTCTTTGAATAATTGCAACCGACAGGAGAGCCAATTGGTTTTTGAAATGTTCAATTACAACCCACCGGCAGTGACCTCAGCCAATGCAAGACAATATGGATCCTGTCCTGTTAATGGCAAGTTGAGCTGATTTCAGGACCTCTCTGCTCCCCGAAGTCCCCTTAGATGGACAAGGTGAACACATGGAGAAGGGATTCTGCCATCCAGTTGAATTTTGTGACTTAGTGCCTGCTTCAGAAAGATCTGTTGGGAAAATGGGCAGCAACCAAGGCCACTTTCAGAGACCTATATGGCTGGGGATTGTTGTTGTTGTTGTTGTTGTTGTTGTTGTTGTTATTGCTATTATTATTATTATTATTATTATTATTATTATTATTATTATTATTATTATTATTATTATTTTCCCCAAAGCCATCACTATGCTAAACAAATTATTCCCTCAACACTGTCCAACTATTTACAAAGTCTGCACTACTATTACTATTAATCTTCTCATCACTCCTTATCACCCATCCCCTCCCACTTGTGACTGTATTACTGTAACTTTGTTGCTTGTATCCTTACGATCTATATTGACTGTTTCCTAGTATGATTTGATTGCTTATTGTACCCTATGACTATCATTAAGTGTTGTACCTGATGATTCTTGACGAATGTCTCTTTTCTTTTATGTACACTGAGAGCATTTGCACCAAGACAAATTCCTTGTGTGTCCAATCACACTTGGCCAATAAAGAATTCTCTTCTTCTTCTTCTATTACTGTTACTATTATTATTTATTCATCACAGTTATCCATATGTTCAGACGGGGTTTGGCATTTTTGTCTACCTATCGAGTCCTTCCCAAGGACCTGGGATAGGCAAATCTGGATGTTTGATGGTGTTACAGAGAATCGCCGCAGGATGGAAGCTGTTCCAAGTAAAGCTGCCTTCTCCAACTGATTGATGGCAAATTTGTCAATGCCTATGGTGGTGCTCCAGTTGTTTTGGGACTGCACCCAAGGCGCCTATGACTATTGGTACTACCCTTGCTTGCCTTTGCCATAGTCATTCTATTTCTATTTGTAGGTCTTTGTATTTTGACATCTTCTTCAGATCTTTCTCTTCTCTTCTGCTGTCTCCAGGCACTGCCATTATGATTATGATTATTAGTATTATTAGTATTGTTATTGTTATTATTGTTAGGTTCAAGCTATTCTCCAAAGCCGAACAAGAAGCAATGGATGGAAACTAATCAAAGAGAAGAGCAACCTAGAAATCAGGAGAAATTTCCTGGAAGCGAGGACAATTCATCAGTGGAACAACTTACCTTCATGGATGATGTTTTTAAGGAGAGATTGGACAACCACTTGTCTGAAATGGTGTACAGTCTTCTGCTTGAGTAGGAGACTGGACTAGAAGATCTCCTAGCTCCCCTTCAACGCTGTTAATTAACCAGGGGAACTGCTTGCCTTCAGAAGTTGTGGCTGCTCCATCACTGAAGGTTTTCAAAAAGAGACTGGACAGCCATTTGTCCGAAATGGTGTAGGGTCTCCTGCTTCAGCAGGGGGTTGGACTAGAAGACCTCCAAGGTCCCTTCCAACTTTATTAGTCTGTTCTGTTATTTGAAGGACCAGTCATATCTACCTGACCTACCAGACTGGAGAATCAGGGAACGTAACAGATCCCCTCTCTTAAGCAGTTCTGTTGTGGTTGGCTGGCAGCAGGTGCGGATGGCTGAGGCCTCAGAGAGTGAGGACTCATGTGATGCAGGGATGGGGCCAGGACCATCAGGGAGTGGAGTGCTGCCTTCGGAGATTGTGGAGGCTGGCAGCAGTGATGAAGAGGCCCCCGAGGAGCCTGTGCCCAGTGCACGTGTGCGCAGGAATACTCGAAGGAAAGTTCTTGCACTTCAAGCCTTGTGGAAGTTCGAACTATCTTGGTTTGTGTTTGGAGACTCTTTGTGTTTGAAATATTCCTTAGTAACTTTATCTACTGCTTTTGGCAGCCTTGCACAACCTTGGCAAGGCTCGTTCTTCTCAGAGACAGTTTTAATAGCCTTTTAACCACGAATTAACGGAATTCATAGAGAAGCATTAAAAGGTTTTGCTTTGATCTCTGTTTGGTGTTTGTTTACTTGGAACAAGGTTTGGGGCAGAACAAGTTCTATCTGGTGGGACCACAAAGAAGGACCTTCTCCGTGGTGGCTCCCTTCCTGTGGAACATCATCTCTGTGGAGATAAGATTGCCCCTCTACTTTGAAACACCTTTGAAAGGTCCTGAAGACTTGTTTCTTCCAACAAGCCTGGGGACCCCAAAATGCTATGGAAACCATCAAGTAATTGTTCTCACTAGGTGGTGATGGGTTGGGTTTGGGTCTTGGTTGTGTACTGGGGTTTTATCTTTGTAAGCAACCTGAAGTCACTGTGAGTGTGTTGAGCAGCCACATAAATGTTCTCAATAAATAAAAAAAAACCTCTGGGTTGATTGACAAATATCCATTTTGTGCTAACAGGAATGGCTAGATTGGTGTGTTTGAGACTTCCTCGATTTTGCATGGAATCTGGAGCACCATCCAATGAGAGAATGATGCTTGAGCGCATGGTTTTAAGCCACAGCAGGGTTCAAAAAATTTTCTTGCACCTCTGAGTGAAGTCACCTGAAGATCTGAGCAAACAGCATCAACACAACAAAAAAATACTTCATTTCTCTTATTTATCTCCTGTGGATAAACTGGTACTTTTTGTAACCAAGAATAGATTGTCTCGGTTTACTAAATGGAAGGTCCATCTTCTATTTCTGCTGCCAAAACACCAATTTGTGGACAATTTGAACATTGAACATGGAACACAGAATAATAGAGTTGGAAGGGACCTTGGAGGTCTTCTAGTCCAACCCCCTGCTCAATCAGGAAACCCTATACCATTTCAGTAAAACGGTTGTCCAGTCTCTTTTTGAAAGCCTCCAGTGATGGAGCACCAACAACTTCTCAAGGTAAACTGTTCCACTGATTAATTTTTCTCACTGTTAGGAAATGTCTCCTTGGTTCCAGATTGGTTCTCTCCTTGATTGGTTTCCATCTGTTGTTTCTTCTCCTGTCTTCTGGTGCCTTTGAGAATCGGTGGATCTCCTCTTCTCTGTGGCAACCCCTCAAATATTGGAACACTGCTATTATGTCATCCCTCGTCCTACTTTTAATTTCATTGTTTTCAGTCTGGCTAGTCTAAAGAAAAGAATTGGGGGCAACAGGATAGCAGTATTTCAGTATTTGAGGGGCTTCCGCATAGGAAAAAAGGGACAGATTATTTTGCAAAGCATCAGAGGGCAGGACAAAAAAAATGGTTGGAAACCAATCAAGAGGAGGAAGTCAAGTTATTCTCCAAAGCAACTGAAGAAGCAACGGATGGAAACTCATCAAGGAGAGAAGCAACCTGGAATTCAAGAGAAACTTCCTAACAGGGAGGACAATTAACCAGTGGAACAGCTGGCCACCAGAAGTTGTGGGTGCTTCACCACTGGAGGATTTTAAGAGGAGACTGGACAGTCATTTGTCTGAAATGGAGTAGGTTCTCCTGCTTGAGCAGAGGGCTGGACTAAAAGATCTCCGAGGTTCCTTCCTTATATTCTATTAGACATCCCCAATTCTTGCAAATCTCCATCTATATTTTAGTCTCCAGTTCCTTAAATATCTTTGTTGCTTTTCTCCACGCTCTTTCTAAAGTCTCAACATTTTTTTTAAATAATGTGGTGACCAGAACTGCCATTTACCTGTTTTCACAGGAAAGTTTCTGCTACATGGTCAAATGTTACTCACCCATGGAGGTTTTTCTTTTTTTTAACCAATTCAATTAAATCAAGTATCTTCGATCAGTCAGCATCATCATTATGATATGTGAGGATCTATAATTCCAACCCTTCCAACGATCAATTTAAATTGTTTAAAATATTGTGGATGAAAACCAGGAAACGATGAAACAAGAAAAATCAATTAGATCATGTAAGAATGCCACTACTTGAGCTAGAGTATAGGGGAGAGAAGAGGGGGTCCAAAAAGTCCATCACCATGTTGAGTTTTTAACCCCTATACAACATAACACAGACCATTGGTATCAGAAGTGGTATTCAGCAGGTTCTGACCAGTTCTGGAGAACCAGTAGTGGAAATTTTGAGTAGTTAGGAGAACCGGCAAATACCACTTCTGACTTGAGATTTTACAGTATCCTTCCCCTGCCACACCCACCAAGCCACGCCCACAGAACCAGTAGTAAAATAAAAAAGAACCCCACCACTGATTGGTAGGTCAATTTAAATACAAAACGAAAGAAATAGAATACTCCTTGACTTACAAGCATTGACTTAGTGACCATGCAAAGTTACAATGTCACTGAAAATGTAACTTACAACAAATCCTTGCATGGACAACCAAAACACATCCCCCATGGTCAAATGATCAAAATTTGGTGGTTTGGCATCTGGCTTGTATGTGCAATGGTTGCAGCGTCCTGGGGCAGGGGGTCATCTCATCATCGTTTAGGACTTTCCTAGCTGGCTTCTGGCAAGCAAAGTAAATGGGGTGAAATCGGACTCAACAGTAGCAACTGTGAGAGGGATTTTGAAGTCCTAGTGGATAATCACTTCAATATGAGCCAGCCGTGTGTTGCGGCTACCAAAAAGGTCAACACAATTCTAAGCTGCATCAACAGAGGGATAGAATCAGGATCATGTGAAGTGTTAACACCACTTTATAATACCTTGTGGTAAGGCCACACTTGGAATCCTGCATCCAGTTTTGGTCATCATGATGTAACAAAAAGATGTTGAGACTCTAGAAAGAGTGCAGAGAAAAGCAACAAAGAGGATTAGGGGACTGGAGGCTAAAACATACGAAGAACGGTTGCAGGAACTGGGTATGTTTAGCCTAATGAAAAGAAGGACTAGGGGTTACATGATAGCAGTGTTCCAATATCTCAGGGGCTGCCCCAAAGAAGAGGGAGTCAAGCTATTCTCCAAAGCACCTGAAGGCAGGACAAGAAGCTACAGATGGAAGCTAATCAAGGAGAGAAGCAGGGGTGGGATGCAAATATTTTAACTTCTGGTTCTGCGGGCGTAGCTAGGGGCAAGTGACTAGGTGGATGTGGTCATGTGACTAGGTGGGTGTGGCTTCTTCTATTTTTTTGTGTGTGTGTGCAGCACTGCCCCGCCCACTCCATTTTTTTGGCCTCCTGTGCCTCAGAGGAGCCTCCTGGGCACAGCTGTAAAACAGTGGTGGGGATCCTGGCACAGCTGATCATCAGAACAGCTGATCTTTGGGAGGAAAAAAAAAGAAAAAGAAAAAAGAAAGCTGTTTTTTTAACTACCAGTTTGACCGAACGGTAGCATGTTTTACTACTAGTTCGTCCAAACCATGCCGAACCAGTAGAATACCACCACTGGAGAGAAGCAACCTAGAACTAAGGAGAAATTTCTTGACGGTGAGAACAATTAACCAGTGGAACAACTTGCCTCCAGAAGTTGTGGATGCTCCAACACTGGAAGTTTTTAAGAAGAGATTGGGAGAACCCTTTGTCTGAAGTGGTGTAGGGTTTTCTGCCTAGGCAGGGGGTTGGACTAGAAGACCTCCAAGGTCCCTTCCAATTCTGTTATTCTATTCTTTTCTAAAAAAGATGTTGAGACTCTAGAAAGAGTGCAGAGAAGAGCAACCAAGATGATGAGGGGATTGGAGGCTAAAATACATGAAGAACTTTTGCTGGAATTGGATATGTTTAATTTAATGAAAAGAAGGACCCAGGGTGACAGGATAGCAGACTTGCAACATTTCACAGAAAAGAGGGGGGGGTTAACTCATTTTCCAAAGCACCTGAAGGCAGGACAAGAAGCAATGGACCCTAACCTAAAACTACCAGGAGAAATGTCCTTAACAGTGACAATTGCCTTGTGGAATGTCTTCTGAGGCTGTGGGTGCTCCTCAACACTGGAAGGTTTTAAGAAGAACCTGGACAGCCATTAAATCCAGAATGGTGTAGGGTCTCCTGGTTGAGCAGGGGGTTGGACTAGAAGATCTCCAAGGTCCCTTCCAACTTAGTTAGTCTGTTATTATGAGAGATAGAGAGATAGAGATAGATAGAAAGAGAGAAAGATGATAGCTAAACAGAGAAAGACACACAGAGAGAGAGAGATGGAGAGAGACAGAGAGACAGAGAGAGAGGCAGAGACAGAGAGAGAGAGAGAGAGAGAGACAGAGAGAGACAGACAGACAGACAGAGAGAGAGAGAGAAAGAGAGTGACTGAGTGAGATTCTGGATTTTATGCATAAATGCATTTGTTCAAAAATATGGAATTTTTGTACATCCTATTTTCCATGCTCATCTGTCACCTGGTTAGAGTACATAATCTTCTGAGCACACGTAGAAAGGATTGTCATGATTTTGAAAAATAAATAACCACTGCCATCTATTGGTTATAAAATATAATAATGCTTCTTGCACCAATTTCAAAAGGAAGATGTGTATGAGGAAGAACCAGCTTATTAAATATGGCCTCCATAATATAGATAAAAGCAATTATACTACTGCTTGTCATATACAGGCAGTGGTAGGACAGGGGGGAAAATCGAAGATTAATGGCAGTATTATTATTTTTTTGCTTTCCACGGTGGAGGAGCAAACATTTCTGCTCAGCAATTAAATGGTGAGCATTGATTTGATTTACTATATTGTGCTTTTAAAGTTGTAGCAACATTTTGGCAGAATCTCCTCTGCCATCATCTGCCATCATTAATACAGAAGCCCGATGATGGCAGATGAGATTCTGCCGAAACGTTGCTACAACTTTAAAAGAACAACTACAATGACGTGGGAAAATACCCGAACAAAGCTGAATACCATACATATATGTATACGTGTGCGTGTGTGTGTGTGTGTGTGTGTGTGTGTGTGTGTGTATTCTTTGATGTTCCGGTATTCAGTGAAAGTGGACAAATTCCCATTATTTTTGATTCAAGCAAGGTAAGATTTGGATGTATTCAGAAGAGATGCACCAGGATGATGAAGAGTTGATGGATGGAGGAGCTTTGAGGAAGAGTTACTGGGCATGTTTAGACAGGAGATTAGAAGATATAGTATTAATCTAAACTAGGTGTAGCTATTTTATTTATTTTTTCTACATCCAACCTAAAGAAACAAGCTGAGTTTCTTTGGGTACATGTGCTCCATCAAAAGCGATGGCCATATGGATTCTGGGGTTCTTTGTAGTCTTTGAGCTTGGTGGCTATTACCCATCTAGGTAACATCATCAATGCTAGCCTAAAGTAACACTGATGATGTTACCTAATTGGGTCATGAAGCATCTGCAAGAAAATGACCCAGCTCAGAGAGCACCAAGAACCCCACAATTTCCTCCTCCTCCTCCTCCTCCTCCTCCTCCTCCTCCTCCTCCTCCTCCTCCTCCTCCTCCTTCTCCTCCACAAACACCACTCCCTTCTAGCACTGATGATGTTACCTAGTTGGGTCATGAAATATCTGCAAGGAAACAAGCCAAGCTCAGAGAGCACCAAGGACTTCACAATCATTCTCCTTCTCCTCCTTCAATTGCTTAGTTAAAAAGAAAGCCAGCGTTATGCAGAGATTTGAGCTTCCTACAGACAAAATATCTGAATAATGTATGACGGTTTGATCCCCTTTAAGCAACAGTGCCCTTGCAACAACATTGTGTATTTTAAAAGAGATCATGTCCTGCACTGAGTATGGTCTTCAGCTATCAAAAGGCCTAAAGAGCATCTCTGACATGAATGGAATAAATATTTGATGGGTGCCCTTTGTGTTCTATATTTTGGGCTGTAAGCAAAGGGCTCACTTCATTTTCCTTCTGATGAAATCTAAAAGATAAATGTAAAGGTTTCCTTGACCAGTCATGTCTGATTCTAGGGTACGATGCTCACCTCCGTTTCTTGGCTGAGGGACCCAGAGTTGTCCAAAGACATTTTCTGTGGTCATGTGGCCAGCATGACTATATGCCGAAATGTACGGCATGCTGTTACCTTCCCACCGAAGTGGTACTTATTTATCTACTTGCATTTACATGCTTTCAAACTGCTGGATGGGCAGGAGCTGGAGCAAGTAACCGGAACTCATCCTGTTGCATCATGCTTGGGTCTTGAACCCAAGCTGTCAGCTTTCCAGTTGACAAGCTGAGGGTGTCAGGATTGCCACCTCAGGCCTATGCTCCGCAATCATTCAGTACAAGACTGCCATGAAACCGGGGGTGAAAGGGAAGGGGAGTACTAATGGGGAAAGTGGAAGTAATGAAAGTGAAAATATCTCTCCCAAGTGGCATATCAAGGTCTCTCTGCTATGAGAAGAATGCAGCTGCAAATCTGTTGTGGTTAGCCGGCAGCAGGTGTGGATGGCTGAGGAGAGCAAGGACTCAGATGAGGGGCCAGGACTATTAGGGAGTGGACTGCTGCCTTCAGACATTGTTGGGGCTGGCAGCAGTGATGAGGAGGTTCCCGAGGAGCCTGTGCAAAGGATTTCTCATAGGAAAGAGCAGTTACAACAGCACGGGTCACTCGGGAGTAAGGCTGCAAAGTAATGGCCCCTCCTTCAAGAAGATAAAAGCCAGCTGTGAAACGAACGTACTTTGCAGAAGCCAAAGACGTTTTGAAACTCCAGCCTCGTGGACATTCCAGTATCCTGAGTTTGTATTTGAAGATTCTTATTTTGCAAATTATTTCTTGTCTGGTATCTTTTGGCAAGTCTCGCTCAGTTTGGCAAGGCTTGTGCTTATCACAGCTAATTATTTTGTAAATTGCATTACAAGGTTTCTGTTCCTTGTGAATTGTGTTTGATCTGTTGGAAAAGGGCATGGGTCAGAACAAAACCAGACTAAACTCAGAGTGAGCATTTCAAAAACATCTTCTTGGAAATTGATTGAATAATAGGGGTGGCAGCAATGAACAGGGAAAATATTTCACTTGGGGATTTGCCGTGTGAATCTCAGTTCTGGCTTTGCTTTATTGTATTCCACTTGACCTTTAGTAAAGTATACCTTTGTCAACGAATGGAGCTAAGGATCGTTCTTATTTAAAGGTTCAAATTGAGGCATCTTTAGATCTCTGTGCTAAAATCTAGCAGAAGATATTTGCCTTCCCTCTCCCCACTTTCCCACCTCCTGAAGACTGCAATTTTGGGAATCGCTTCTTCCTCATATATATATCACTTCCATTCATTTCCCCTGTTAAACATTCAGGAAGAAATTGTGAAGAAGGTCTTACTGTGAGACAGACGGATGGATCTGTCAGAGTGAAGGGCCGAGGATAAATATAAGACAGAGATGTCACGGAACTGGTAGAATTGGAGACACAAATCAGGAGCATGAATGGAGTAAGGAGAGAGTAGCAGCCCATCAGGGAGCAGGCAATCTAAAACAAATACACCACCACATTGCTGGTCCAGCCTCAGAGCTCAGCTTGTGCAAGGCTAGAGTGGAAATGCTTCACTGCAAAAGCATTATTAGGGTCATCATACCTATCACGGATGTTACCTAGTTTAGATAATGAAATGTCTGCAACAAAGCCACCAAGCCCAGAGCACCAAGGACCCCACAGTCGTCCTCCTCCTCTTCTCCCTCCTCTTCCCCCTCTTCCCCCTCCTTCTCCTCCTCCTCTCCACAAAACCCACTCTCTTGTAGCATTGACGCTGTTACCTAGTTTGGGTAATGAAATGTCTGCCAGAAAACAACCACACTCAGAGAGCACCAAGGACTCCTCCTCCTCCTCTTTCATGACCCAACTAGATAACATCATCCATGCTAGAAGGGAAGGAAGTTTGTGGAGCAGAGGAGGAGGAGAGGAAGGAAGAAAAGGAGGAGGGGAAGGGGGAGGAGTATTGTGGGGTGTTTGGGGCTTTCTGAGCTTGATTGCTTTATTATCCATCTAGATGATATCATCAATGCTAGCTTAAACTAACACTGATGATGTTACCTAGTTGGGTAATGAAGCATCTGAAAGAAAACAACCAAGCTCAAAGAGCACCGAGGACCCCACAATTTCCTCCTCCTCCTTTTCCTCCTCCTCCTCCTCCTCTCCACAAAACCCATTCCCTTCTAGCATGGGTGCTGTTACCTCGTCTGAATAATAAAACGTCTGCAAGAAAATAAGTGTGTTCTGGAAAATATCCGTACTCTGCATCTCCTCTTTTTTTTCCCGCATTTCCTGCAGGGTCCAACGAAAATTATTTATTTATTCTTTCAATTTGTTCACCAGCCAGCACCCCAAATGACTTCGGGCTTTCTTAAAGATGCATTTCAGCACAGCCTAATTAAGATGATTCAAGTTGCCTTTTGCATCTGGGTCATTGCCTGGACATCTCCACCTAATAGTCTCAGCCACCAGATCTAAGTGGTTTGTCACTGCCTCCTTTCAAAATGTGTTCTTTCCCCCCAACCCTTCCCAGTTAATCCCTCAGGCCTGAGTTTTCCAATAGCCTCTTGTCCAAAGGTTAACCAGCTTTGACATGATAAGTTTCTGAGGTCAGACAAATAGGGTTATTTGCTGCCAGCCACCGGGGCTTTTAAAAGTATTGAAGGGGATGTATTAAATATACAAGGGCAATTCATCACAGCATTGAAAATAATTAAATTCAAATAAAGCCAAATGTATTTTACTATCGTTATTATTGTAGTTCATTTTAATGATCATGTGAAGTGTTAATACCACTTTACAGTGCCTTGGTAAGGCCACACGTGGGATACTGCATCCAGTTTTGGTTTGCCATGGTGTAAAAAAGATGTTGAGACTCTAGAAAGAGTGCAGAGAAGAGCAACAAAGATGATTAGGGCAGTAGTGGGATTCCAAACCTTTTACTACCGGTTCTGTGGGTGTGGCTTGGTGGGCATGGCAGGGGAAGGTTACTGCAAAATCCCTCCCCACTCCTGGGGGAAGGATACTGCAAAATCCCCATTCCCTCCCACCCCACTAACCTGCTTTCCAGCTCCGTTCTCCTGTGCAGGGCAACCAAAGAAGACCCAGCCAATCAGCTGGGACTCGGGAGGCAGAGAATGGACGGGGGTGGGGCCAGTCAGAGGTGGTAAGATAAGGTGAAAAAGAGATGCTATCACTGATGACAGATGTGGGAGATGACCAGAACTCAAAGAAGCATTTTTTTGATGGAAGAACCTGGAGAAAGAAAGGTTTTCAAATCACAGAAGTTAGAAGTGCCAGAATAATTGAACATCGGTCTCAAACAATACAATGTATTGCTGCCAAAAAGAAGCCAAAAGAGTTCTAGGCTGCATTAACAGAAGGATAGAATCAAGATCAGGTAAAGTGTTGATACCACTTTATAATGCCTTGGTAAGGCCACACTTGGAATTCTGCACCCATTTTTGGTTTGTCACAATGTAAAAAAAGATGCTCAGTCTCTAGAAAAAGTGTAGAGAAGAGCAACAAAGATTTTTTGGGGGACTGGAGGCTAAAACATATGAAGAACGGTTTCAGGAACTAGTCTAATGAAAAGAAAGACTAGGGGTGACATGATAGCAGCCTTCCAGTATTTGTGCATGCCGGCCAACTGGTCTTCACATGTGCATGCATGCTGGCCGGCTAGTGTTTGTGCACACATGTACATTAGAAACTGGAAGACCAGGTGGCCAGTGCGCGCCGAAACCCGGAATCCTAACAAATTCTGTACCTGTCAACAGTGGTGTCCCCCAAGGCAGTGTTCTAGTCTCGTCATACTCTACATAAATGAGCTCTGTGATCATATTAAGAGCAACTACGTTCTTTTCGCTGATGATGTAAAGATGTTCAACACCACAGACAATACTGCTACCCTTCAAAAAGATCTTGACTATGTATCAGAATGGTCAAAGAAATGGCAACTTCAAATCTCAACAAATAAATGCTCTGTCTTACATATTGGCAAAAAAAAAAATCAGAAAATAAAATACAAGCTGAATAGCCAAGACCTTGTTGATGAAACAAACTCAAGGATCTTGGAGTACTCATCTCTAATGATCTAAGTGCTAGAGCCCACTGTAACTACATAGCCAAAAAGGCGTTAAGAGTTGTTAACTTAATCCTATGTAGCTTTTTCTCTGGTAATATCACACTACTAACTAGAGCATACAAAACATTTGCTAGATCAATACTTGAATACAGCTCATCAGTCTGGAACCCACATTACGTACCTGATATTAGCATAGTTGAGAAAGTCCAGAAATATTTCACAAGAAGAGTTCTCCACTCCTCTACTCGTTGCAGAATACCTTATGCCACTAGACTCGAAATTCTAGACCTAGAAAACCTTGAACTATGCCGCCTTTGGTTTGATCTAAGTATAGTATATAAAATCATACATTGCAATGTCCTTCCTGTCAATGAATACTTCAGCTTCAACCATAACAACACAAGAGCAAACAATAGATAGAAACTCAAGGTTAATCGCACCAAACTTGATTGCAGGAAATACGACTTCAGCAATAGAGTGGTCAATGTCTAGAATCCTCTACCTGACTCTGTGATTTTTTTTCCCCAAATCCCAAAAACTTTAACCTTAGACTGTCTACTATTGACCTCACCCCTTTCCGAAGAGGTCTGTAGGGGGTGTGCATAAGCGCACCAACGTGCCTACTGTTCCTGTCCTATTGTTTCTTTTTATTTTTCCTATATGTATCCATCTCATGTATTCATAACTATGTTTGTACTTATACCTATTATCTTGTAAGCGATTGACAAATCAAATAAACAAATAAAAATAAAATAAACAATGGGTGATGGCTGGCGTGCCTGGAGAGATGGTTCTGCATGCAACTTCCAGCACGCCTGCCATAGGTTCACTATCACAGGTATATAGGGTCTCCTGCTTGAGCAGGGGGTTGGACTTGATGACCTCCAAGGTCCCTTCCAACTCTGTTATTGTATGTTCTCAGAAAAAAAAATAACAAAAAAAAGAAAAAAGGTAAGGAAGAATAAAAAAAATGTGCAACAAAAATTATAGTTAAAGGCAGCAGGATGGAATCTGAAGCCAATAACTCCAGAGTTGACAAAGAAAATGTGAGCACGAAAGATTTGTGATGTTTTATGATGTCTCAGGATTCTTTGCAATTTCCCCCATCAGTGAACCAGGAAGATTTCTTTAGCGGTTGATGGACTCTTGAATGCAAACAAGCAAAATTGACAAGATGTTAAACAACGGTTGTTTGGATTCTTGAAACGTTCAGCTAGTTTTCCTGCCCTGGGATATCACAACTAAACGTCTCAATCCAACAGCCTTTCGTGTTCTGTTGTGTCAGGCAGTAGATAAAAAAAATGGGGCACGCACACACACACACACACACACACACACACACACACACACATTACCTGATAAAACAATGGCAGTGTTTTGTCATCTTTTTTATTTGTGGGGCTTTCGAAAGGCTGCTCCACCTTTCTTGCATGCAAACACCTGAAGATGTGTCAAGAAGGGGGGGGGGAAATATATGAGATTCTCTATTTGTGTCTCGTTACTAGAGAAAATTCCAGCATTGATGCTTCATTTGTGGAAATTGTATGTCCTGTAATTCGGAAATTCATAGGTGACTCGGGGTGTGCAATCCTTAGAAAAGCTCACGTTTCTGATGTTGAACAGATGTTGGAATGAGTGCTCTCTCACTCCCCTCCTTCTCCTCCTCCTCCTCCTCTCTGTAAGCCCCATTTCCTTCTAGCACTGATGATGTAACCTGGTTGGGTAATGAAATGTCTGCAAGAAAACAATCAAGTTCAGAGAGCATCAAGAACCCCACAGTTCTCCTTCTCCTCTTCCTCTTTCTCCTCCTCTTCCTCCTCTTCCTCCTCCTCCTCCTCCTCCTCCTCCTCCTCCTCCTCCTCCTCCTCCTCTCTTCTTCTTCTTCCTCCTCCTCCTCCTCCCTCCTCCTCCTCCTCCTCCTCCTCCTCCTCCTCTTCCTCCTCCTCCTCCTCCTCCTCCTCCCCTTTCTCCTCTGCAAGCCCCTCTTCCTTCTAGCACTGATGATGTAACCTAGTCTGGTAATGAAACGTCTGCAAGAAAGCAATCAACCTCAGAGAGCATCAAGGGCTCCACAGTTCTCCTTAGTTCCACGTTGCTTCCCTCCTTGGTTCGTTTCCATCCATTGCTTCTTGTCCTGCCCTCAGGTGCTTTCAGGAATAGGTTGACCTTCCTCTCTGTGGTAGCCCCTCAAATATTGGAAGACTGCTATCATGTCACCCCTCATCCTTATCTTTGTTAAAGTAGACATACCCAGTTCCTCCAACCATTCATCACCTCCAACCCCAATCATCTTTGTTATTCTGAGATATTCAGTTTCCTTTGAAAGTATTTTGAACAAATTAGGAGTCACCAAGCCTGCTCTCTCTCTCTCTCTCTTCCTTTTCACCATTACCAGATATTTGACAGTTACTTCATTAATTCAAGATGCAAACCAAAGGTCACCGTTGGATAATATTTCTTCCTAATAAAGACTGTGATGCCTGAATCAGCAAGGTTGGTCTTAGCTCAGCAAATTTTAGCCATGGGAAGGAATCTTCCCGTAATTCATAACAAATGCACTGCGGTTTTCAGTACAACGTCCCCTGGAGAGCTCTGAAGATAATTGTTCCCAGTGATATTAAAAGGAAAAAGGATCCATCAGGAATGCATGAACTGGAACAAGCTACTGAGTTAATTTCTTCTGGAGAAGAGGTTGAGTATTCCTGAGATTAAATGTGCTTTCATATTCCCAGAGGCATCGCTTCCTGGAATTAGAATTTTGAATCACTTGGCTGATTTTTCAGAGTGGAAATTCTTGACGGTTGTATTAAAAAAAGATACCGTGTTTATACGGAAGAGGGGAGGTTGGGTCTTGTGGTCCAGGAGCCTCTCAAATATTAATCCCATGGAGGGGGGAAATCAGGATTTATTCTGTTTAATGCAGACAAACCTCATTTCTCATTCTTTCATCGCCTCAGCTGTGCTGATTTTCTTTTGTCTTACATCCGCTGGAGTTTTGACTGCATCAAAAGAGCATTATGTTTGGATTCATTGGGATGTACCTTTGCTGGGGTATTTGACAATCCTTTGGTTGAGTGGCAGACTGTAAAGTTAAAAATGGAGCAAAGAATGCACTGTGTAAAAGGGAAAATGAGGAGGAGGAGGAGGAGGAGGAGGAGGAGAATTGGGGTGGGTCCTTGATGATCTCTGAGTTTCTTGTAGACATTTCATTACTCATCAGCAGTGCTAGAAGGAAGTGGGGCTTGCAGAGAAGAGGAGGAGGAGGAGAGAAGAAGAAGAAGAAGAAGAAGAAGAAGAAGAAGAAGAAGAAGAAGAAGAAGAAGAAGAAGAAGAAGAAGAAGAAGAAGAAGAAGAAGAAGAAGAAGAAGAAGAGGAGGAGGAGGAGGAGGAGGAGGAGGAGGAGGAGGAGGGAGGAGGAGGAGGAGGAGGAGGAGGAGGAGGAGGAGGAGGGAGGAGGAGGAGGGAGGAGGAGGAGGAGGGGAGGAGGAGAAGAAGAGGAGGAGGAGGAGGAGGAGGAGGAGGAGGAGGAGGAGGAGAATTGGGGTGGGTCCTTGATGCTCTCTGAGTTTCTTGTAGACATTTCATTACCCATCAGCAGTGCTAGAAGGAAGTGGGGCTTGCAGAGAAGAGGAGGAGGAGGAGAAAGAAGAAGAAGAAGAAGAAGAAGAAGAAGAAGAAGAAGAAGAAGAAGAAGAAGAAGAAGAAGAAGAAGAAGAAGAAGAAGAAGAAGAAGAAGAAGAAGAAGAAGAAGAAGAAGAGGAGGAGGAGGAGGAGGAGGAGGAGGAGGAGGAGGAGGAGGAGGAGGAGGAGGAGGAGGAGGAGGAGGAGGAGGAGGAGGAGGAGGAGGAGGAGGAGGAGGAAGATGGTGATGTTCTTACCTTTGCATTTTTAACACCTTGTAGTTAAAAACACAGGGAATAATCCCACAGAACCACCCCTCTGGTACCCCAGATGAGAAGTCAAGTGTACTTAAGATGAGGAACCCCAGATGAGGAATCTATAGTATTGTCAGGAAGAAAAGATCAGGTCCACACATGAAGTTCCAAATGAACTGATTTATTGCTACTCATATTTATGCACACCTAACAGCAGCTTCTTGGGTCAATGGAATTCAAGGGAGGTTGGACTTCACTTGTGGCTATGTAGGGTTCCAAGGCTGATCCTTCTTTGGATTCCACCTCTAGCTTCTGCCGCTCCATCCCCTACAAATATCAGTTTTCCCACAGGATGTTTTTGTAAATCACAGATCTGTGTATTGAGCTGAAGTGATTATCCTTATATATTTCTGTTGTTTCTTTGCTTCTACATGATCTTAATCTGGCTGGACTCGAGGTAATTTACAGTACATATTGATTATGTGCCATTAAGCCTTGGAGACTTGGTAAACAGACAGGTTTCCCTGTGAACAGTTGATCAATTGATTAGGTATTACCAAGTCCTTTTGGACTCCTAGCAACCACATAGATTAATCTTCACATGTCCATGAACAGTACATATCTAAGAACGAGAATGCAAATCAACAAAGAAGGGAAAAAACAGTGTTCAACCAAAATGGAAGATCAGACTGGAAAACAAAATCTGTAAGTGAACTGGAAGAGATGAAAGAAAAGAAGGAGGAGGAAGAGGAGGAAGAGGGGAGGCAAAGAAGAAGAAGAAGAAGAAGGAGAAGGAGAAGAAAGAGAAGAAAGAAAGAAGAGAAAGAAAGAAAGAAAGAAAGAAAGAAAGAAAGAAAGAAAGAAAGAAAGAAAGAAAGAAAGAAAGAAAGAAAGAAAGAAAGAAAGAAAGAAAGAATACCTGATCAAGAAATATCATCTAGAAAGAAGGAAGATTAAGGAAGCCCTGGAAATAATAAAGCAGCATATTTAGGATGTCATTTTTCAATTGGTGACCTCATCGCTATTGTAACATCATAGTAGACAGTGTTGGATTGCCTCTTCAGATGAAATAACCAGCCTATATTTCTACATTTTGAGGGCATCCGTTTTTTTTTCCCCACTCAATTTTTTAAGAAGTAGCAAAGTGTTGTATCATCTAATACAGTGGAAAATAAAACAGGGTCCAATTTGCTTAACAAGAGTTTAGAATCCAGGACCAAAATGGACCTTGAAAATGTTGGCTTTCTTGGTCAACATTGAACCAAATTGGAACATGCCCATCTGATAAAACTATAGACCTGAAACCGTATGATGAAAATGGATCCCAGTTGGCAGTGGTAGAGCAGGAGGAGATTGGATCCAGAGGTGGTATTCAGCAGATTCTGACCAGTTCTGGAGAACCGGTAGTGGAAATTTTGAGTAGTTCGAAGAACCAGCAAATATCACCTCTGACTGGCCCTGCCAACCCCATTTTTTCTCTGCCTCCCGAGTCCCAGCTGATCGGCTGGGCCTTCTTTTGTTGCCATGCACAGGAGGACGAAGCTGGAAAGCAGGTTAGTGGGGTGAGGAGGGAATGGGGTTTTGCAGTAACCTTCCCCTGTCACGCCTACCAAGCTACTGCACACCCATCAAGCCACGCCGACAGAACCAGTAGTAAAAATCCCACCACTGATTGGATCCACTTTAATTTGTGGTCTTTTTTTTCCCCATTCTTCTATGATATTGTGAGAAAAGGACAGTGAAGAACAACAAACATGATCAGTGGACTGGAGGCTAAAACATATGAAAAGCAGTTGCAGGAATTGGGTATGTCTAGTCTAGCAAAAATAAGGACTAGGGATGACATGATAGCAGTCTTCCAATATTTGAGGGGCTGCCCCAAAGAAGAAGAGGTCAAGCTATTGTCCACTTGAAAGCAGGAGAAGAAGCAATGGATGGAAACCAGTCAAGCAGAGAAGCAACCTCGAACTAAGGAGAAATTTCATGACAGTGAAAGCCATTAACCAGTGGAACTGCTTGCCTTCAGAAGTTGTGGGTGCTCCATCACTGGAGGTTTCTAAAAAAAAGATTGGATAACCATTTGTCTGAAATGGTATATGTCGATGATGGTGAAGCTATGGTATGCGTGCCAGAAGTAGCACGCAGAGCCATCTCTTCGGCACACCAGCCGTTACCCATTGCTCTTCAGGTTTCTGGCATGCACATGCATGCTGGCCAGCTGGTCTTTGTGCGCACATGCATGCCAGAAACCGGAAAAACCAGGTGGCCCGCCCACATCTGCGCACCACAAACCAGAAGCTCATGCCACGGAGTTGTTCTTCCGGTTTCCAGCGCTCCCATTTTGGCACGCTGGCATAGGTTCTCCTGCCTGAGGACGACTACAAGACCTCCAAGGTCCCTTCCAACTCTGTTATTCTGAGAGCGTGGCCCATGCCACACGTAACCCTGATCTGTGGTTTCTTGAGCAAGTCCAGAGCCCCACGGGAGAGCTTTTAGCCGTTCTTATTTAATTTTTTTCTTTTATTTTTTAGCTCGAGGGAAGCCATCCAGAATACGTCACGTTTCTTTGGACAACCGCCATCCCTATTTGAGATGGTGAGGCACATATGCCTTTCAAGGTGACTCTGCAGCAATTAAATAGCTCTTCTTAATTGGGCCATCTGTTCTTGATCACTCATTAGGCTTCCACGCGGAGACCAATGAACCAGCTTTAAACTTTGCCTGGCCATGCAAATCCCCCCTCCCCCGGAGTTTGCATCACAATTCAGCAAACGTTACATAAGATACAGCTGCATAACTCCGAGCTGCACAGATGCTTTGGGAAACGTTTCCTCCTTTATAAGTTGGTGCCCTCTAGAAATATTTCAAATAGCCATGGCGCTTAGACTTATATGCCACCTCAGCTTGAATTATACCCAAAAGCTGACAAATGACCAGTCAATGTAGGAGATGGACATCAAGAGGGCTACTACAGATATACACAGGTCATTCACAAGTGTGGCAGGCACACCCAATGAAATCCACCTGTGAAGAGTTCAATGAACTATTTTATTGCTCAACCCTAAAAGAGGGATTTTTTCAGACTGGCAGCTTGTACATAGGTCATAAATAAAGTTCAACATCATTCAAGTAAGGTCACATTTTACCCTTTTGTGACCATGTAGAGCAGGGGTCCCCAACCACCGGTCCACGGACCAGTACCAGTCCGCGGAACAACTCCTACCGGGCCGCTGGCTTGCTTGGCGCCGCCATCTTTTTCATGAAAAAGTGCTTCCGGTGAGCTTTTCCGGGTAGAAAACTCACCGGAAGCACGTTTCATCAAAAAGATGGCGGCGCCAGCGCTCCGGTGAGCTTTTCCGGGTAGAAAGCTCACCGGAAGCACTTTTTCATCAAAAAAAGATGGCGGCACCCAGCTGATGCCGGTACCGGGCCGCGGCATCAAAAAGGTTGGGGATCACTGATGTAGAGGATTCAAACTGGTTCTCCCTTTGACTCCTTCCCTTGCCTCGGTCCATCTCTCTCCACCCAGTGTGATCCAAACATTGTCTCTGTAATGTGTCCAGGTCTGTTTCTTGCTTGGAAGGGATCTTGCTTGGAAGGGATCTGCTTGATTACTCTCTTGGAAAAAATAAAAGACAACTGTTTGATTTAACTCAACTCAGAATAATTCAAATTAACAGAGTTGAAAGGGACCTTGTAGGTCATCTAGTCCAACCCCCTGCCCAAGCAGGAGGCCCTACACCATTTCTGGCAGATGCCAGTCCAATATCTTCTTGAAAGCCTCCAGGTATGAAGCTCCCACAACTTACGAAGGAAACTTCTGAGTTCCACTGGTTGATTGTTCTCACTGTCAGAAAAAATTCTCCTTATTTCCAGGTTGAATCTCTCCTTGTTCAATTTCCATCCATTATTCGGGTGCTTTAGAAAATAGCTTGACCCCCCTCCTCTCTGTGGCAGCCCCTCAAATATTGGAAGACTGCTATCCTGTCTCCCATGGTCCTTCTCTTCCCTAGACTAGCCATGCCCTGTTCCTGTAACCATTCTTCATATGTTTTAATCTCCAGTCCCCTAATCATCCTGGTTGCTCTGCTCTGTACTTTTTCTAGAGCCTCAACATCTTTTTTATAATGTGGTGACCAAAACTGGATGCAGTACTCTAGCTCTGTGGTCTTACTAAGGCTTTATAGAGTGGTATCAGTACCTCACTTGATCTGGATTGTATCCCTCTGTTAATGCAATTTAGGATTGCATAAGCTTTTTTGGCTGTTGCTTCACAGTGCTTCACACTGCTGGCTCATAATTAACTGGTTGTCCACTAAGACTCCAAGATCCCTCTCCCAGTTCCTGCTATTGAGCCTGGTTTCATCCAGTCTATATGTGTCCTTTTGGTTTTTCTTGCCTATGTGTAGGACTTTACTTTTCTCTACATTGTATTTCATTTTGTTAGATAGGGCCCAGGGTTCAAGTCTATTTTGATGGACCTTGGCGGTCTTCTAGTCCAACCTTCTGTTCAAGCAGGAGACCCTATGGTCCATGAACCCCAAGCCCCAGTCCATGAACCGGCACCCTCTTTCGCTTTTAAAACTAGGAACATCCTATATGTTCGGATCTTGCTTTACGAAGGACTCATCTTCTCAAATCAAAAACTGCCTAAGTAGAAAGTGAAAATCACAGCTATTCAGTGGTACCTTCTCCCTACGAATTGGAGAGCAATATATCTGTTTTTCGTGCAGATTCAGAGATAAAAGAACCATTTTTTTAAAATGGGCTTTCAACAGAAGTGCAGAGTACACTTTGAATATAGAAGGCAGGTCAAGCATCCTAAGAGCATGCTGAAATGCATACTCTGGGAAATGATTCAAAGTCATCCTTAAAGGGGAATGAATTTTTTTATTATTATTATTATTTTTAAGATGTTTCTTAGGTACTTTTCAGCCAATGTTCTCAGCCCTTTCAAAAACTCTAACAAAAGAAGGCAGGAAAATAAAAAAAATAAAATAAAAACCACACAAAAACAGGGCCTGGCCGAAAGTAAATACTGTATATACTGAGTATAAGCCTAGTTTTTCAGCCCATTTTTGTGCTGAAAAAATCCCCCGGCTTATACTCGAGTCAGATTCCCCTCTGAAAAAAATGGTGTGGAGTCGCGGCCTCCGGCGGCAGCGACTCCCAACAGCCCAGCCGGGAAGGGAAAGGCAAAAGCGCTTTGCCTTTCCCTTCCCGAGCGGCGGGACTGGGGCGCGCCGGCGGTAGTGACTCCTGACTCAGGGGGCCTCCGAGGGGGGGAAGAGAGTGACTCCTGCCTCCCACTGTCATCATCATCTTCTTCTTTTGGGTTAGTGAATCAATTAAACCTTTCATGATAGTGAGATCGTTTCCCAAATTAATTATTTTTATTTTTGAAATTTACCAGTAGCTGCTGCATTTCCCACCCTCGGCTTATACTCGAGTCAATAAGTTTTCCCAGTTTTTGTGTAAAATTAGGTGCCTCGGCTTATATTCGGGTCGACTTATACTCAAGTATATACGGTAAGTAACTTCCAACCGTTTTCAAATGAGGTCAAAAGAAAATAAACTTTATTGCCAGTTCTATTGCCTGGGCAATAGATTCCAGAGGCAGGTCACCAAGATGGAGAGAGCCCAGCCATCTGCCTCAATCCAGATAGGACCAGGGCAGTGGTGGGATTCGATTTTTTTTTACTACCGGTTCTATGGGTGTGACTTGGTGGGTGTGGCAGGGGAAAGATACTGCAAAATCCCCATTCCCTCCCCACCCCACTCACCTGCTTTCCAATTCCGTTCTCCTGTTCAGAGCAACCAAAGAAGACCCAGCCGATCAGCTAGGATTCGGGAGGCAGAGAATAGATGGGGTTGGTGGGGCCAGTCAGAGGTGGGATTTGCCGGTTCTCCAAACTACTCAAAATTTCCACTACCGGTTCTCCATAACTGGTTAGAACTTGCTGAATACCACCTCTGGACCAGGGGGAGGAGGAAAGACATTTAATGAGATCTAGCTTAATAATAAGGGAGATTGATGTGGGAAAAAAAAACACAGGCCTTTAAAGTATCCGATCTTCTGCTCCCCCCATTCAATTATGACCACCAGAATGGATATCTCAAAAGATGCTGTCAGTGTTCCAAATAATGCAGAACTCGGAGGCCGGCAAATTCCTCAATAAAAACACAATTGGTTGGACCCATCATATCGGCGCAACGGATGGAAGCCGATTCTGAAAGTTCCTGTGGCTTTCACCAATCCTGGTGCTGGATGGTTGCTTGGTTACTTCGTTCCTCCTCTGGCCAGCCCCCTGTGAGAATGTCCTTGGTTCCTGCAGGAAAGTGTTATTGTTTTGGCTACAAAAAGCCCATCTAGCTATTTCCCCCGCTTCCTGTCTCTTCTTCTGCTTTGTGCAATCAGGAAGCCTCCAAGATGGCCTCAGCCAAGTCCACCTCAGGGTTGACAGGTGCTTTTTTCAAAAGGCAACTGGACTTTTTTTGGAATTGGACAGTTGCAAGAATTGGGTATGGCTGGCTTAATGGAAAGAAGGACTAGGGGGTGACATGATATCTCTTTCACATTCTCTCTCTCATTCTCTTTCATTCTCACTCTCTCATTCTCTCTCTCTTTCTCTGTATCTTTCTCTCTATTCTTCTCATTCTCTTTCTCATCCTTTTTCACATTCTCTCTCTCATTCTTCTCTCATTCTCTTTCATTCTCACTCTCTCATTCTCTCTCTCTTTCTCTGTATCTTTCTCTCTATTCTTCTCATTCTCTTTCTCATCCTTTCTCATTCTCTTTCACATTCTCTCTCTCATTCTCTCTCTCTCATTCTCTTTCATTCTCACTCTCTCATTCTCTCTCTCTTTCTCTGTATCTTTCTCTCTATTCTTCTCATTCTCTTTCTCATCCTTTCTCATTCTCTTTCACATTCTCTCTCTCATTCTCTCTCTCTCTCTCATTCTCTTTCATTCTCACTCTCTCATCCTCTCTTTCTCTGTATCTTACTCTCTATTCTCATTCTCTTTCTCCTCCTTTCTCATTCTTTTTCACATTCTCTCTGTCATTCTCTGTCATTCTCTGTCATTCTCTGTCATTCTCTCTCATTCTCTCTCATTCTCTTTCATTCTCACACTCTCATTCTCTCTTTCTCTGTATCTTTCTCTCTATTCTTCTCATTCTCTTTCTCATTCTCTCTCTAATTCTCTCTCTCTCCCTTTCTCTCTCTTTCTCATTCTCATTCTCTCTCTCTCATTCTGTCAGTCTGTCTGTCTGTCTGTCTCTCTCTCTCTGAAGAAGAAAAAAGTCAGTTCTCATCCAAAAAGCTTTATCAGTTGTGATGATAGAGGTACTCATCCTTCTACCACCACCCCAACCATCACAGCTGATGAAGCTTCTTGGATGACAATCAACTTTTCTTCTTCTTCTTCTTCTTCTTCTTCTTCTTCAAAAAACAAACAAACAATCCAGTTGCCTTTTGAAAAAGAACCTTCAAGACAACTATGACCTGGATGACTGAGAATCCCCATAGAAATCAGAATGGATGTTCTGAATCAGCCTTGAGTTCTGGCATTAAGGAGGAAACACTTATAGGTGAAGTGCTAGAACTACACCGGTGAGACCATATTTGGAATACCGCATCCAGTTATGGTCACCACAATGTAAAAAAAAAGATGTTTAGACTCTAAAAAGAGTGCAGAGAAGAGCAATAATAATTAGGGGACTGGAGGCTAAAACATATGAAGAACTTTGCAGGAACAGGGATATCTAATGAAAAGAAGAACCAGGGGTGACATGATAGCAGTCTTCTAATATTTGAAGGGCTGTCACTATTACGAGATTACGGGATGTCAATGTTGATGTTCTTCTGCTCATAAAGGGCTTCATGTGGGTTTTGTGCTGGGTCAGGTGTGTGTGAGTCAAGAGAGAGAGAGAGAAGAATAGAAAGAGAAAGAGAGAGGGAGAGAGAAAGAGAGAGGGAGAGAGAAAGAGGGAGAGGGAGAGAGAAAGAGGGAGAGGGAGAGAGAAAGAGGGAGAGAGAGAGAGAGAGAAAGAGAGAGAGGGAGGGAGAGAAAGAAAGAGAGAGAAAGAGGGAGAGAGAAAGAGAGAAGGATAGAGAGAGGGGGAGAGAGAGAGAAAGAGAGAGAGAAGGAGAGAGAGAGAAAAGAGAAAGAGAGGGAGGAGAAAGAGAGAGAGAAAGAGTGATAGAGAGAAGGAGAGAGACAAAGTGAGAGAGAAGGATACAGAGAGAGAAAGAGGGAGAAAGAGAAAGAGAGGGAGAGAGAAAGAGAGAGAGAGAAAGAGAGAGATAGAATGAAAAAGACAGAGAGAGAGAGAGAGAGAGAAGGATAGGCAGGGGAAGAAAGAAAGATTCTTCATTGGAACCTCTGTCTTTCATTTCCTCATTTTGAATGCTATGCTCAATTAGGGAAAACTTAAATGTCAGCAGAATATGACAGCAACAGCTAATATCAAAATTAATGAGGGGGGGGGGTTGTGCAAGGAATCACAACTCTTGGTTAATTTCAGTGCAACATTATGTCCTGTTTGGTGATGGGGGGAGTAGGGTGGGGAGGGAGAGAATCCTGACAAGAAATATGGTCAAAACTAGACAGTGATGTCTTTTTTAATCATTAAAAAAAATATATCGAGGAGTTGGCAAAAAGTCACCCCATTGGACAGGTTTCAGATTTCAATAAATCAGACTAGAGCTGGAAGGGACCTTGGAGGTCTTCTAGTCCAACCCCCAACTCAAGCAGGAGACCATATTCTCCACTCTTCTACTCGCTGTAGAATACCTTATGCCACCAGACTTGAAATTCTAGAACTTGAAAACCTTGAATTACGCCGTCTTCGGTCTGACTTAAGCATGGTATATAAAATCATACATTGCAATGTCCTACCTGTCAATGAATACTTCAGCTTCAACCATAACAACACAAGAGCACACAATAGATACAAACTCAATGTTAACCGCACCAAACTTGATTGCAGGAAATACGACTTCAGCAATAGAGTGGTCAATGTCTGGAATACTCTACCCGACTCTGTAGTTTCTTCCCCAAACCCCTAAAACTTTAACCTTAGACTGTCTACTATTGACCTCACCCCTTTCCTAAGAGGTCTGTAGGGGCGTGCATAAGCGCACCAACGTGCCTACCGTCCCTGTCCTATTGTTTCTCTTATTCTTCTTTTATTTTTCTTATATGTACCCATTTCATGTATTCACAACTATGTATACGCTTATACTTATTATCTTGTAAACAATTGGCAAATCAAATAAATAAATAAATAAATATACTATTTTAGACAAATGTCTGTTTAGTCTCTCCTTAAAAATTTCCACTGATGGAGCCACCACATTATCCCCCCCCCCAAAAAAAAGATGTTGAAACTTTGGAAAAAGTGCAAAGAAGAGCACTGATTAAAAACCTGGAGACAAAAACATATGAAGGATGGTTGCAGGAGTTGGGTTTGGCCTGTCTAGAAGAAAGAAGGACTCGGGGGGGACATGATAGCACTCTCAATATCTAAGGGGCTGCCACAAAGAGGAGGGGGTCAACTTTTTTTTCCAAACACCAAAAGGAAGACGGGAAACAACGGATGGAAACTAATCAAGGAGAGAAGCAACCTGGAATGCAGGAAAAAACTTCCTGACAGTGAGGACAATTAACCAGTGGAACTGCTGGCCTCCAGAAGTTGTGGATGCTCCATTACTGGAGGTTTATAGGAAGAGACTGGATAGCTTCTTGTCTGAAATGGTTTAAGGTCTCTTGCTCGATCAGAGGTTGGATTAGAAGACTTCCAAGATCCCTTGCAGCTCCATTCAAATAATCCTCCTCCTCCTCCTCCTCCTCCTCCTCCTCCTTCTCCTCCAACTCCTCCAACTCCTCCTCCTCCTTCTCCTCCTCCTCCTCCTCCTCCTCATCATCATCATCAATGCAAATCTCACTCCTTTCTAGTCCTGGTGATGTTATCTTGTCTAGAAATGAAACATATGGAAGAAAACGATGTGATGTGATGTTCTTGGATGGTTGCTTTGATGTCTCTGAGAGCACCAAGAACCCCCAAATTCTCCTCCTCATTCATCATCATCATCATCATCATCTCTGCAAACCTCATAGAATAGAATAGAATAGAATAGAATAGAATAGAATAGAATAGAATGGAATAGAATAGAATAGAATAGAATGGAATATGGAATGGAATGGAATGGAATGGAATGGAATAGAATAGAATAGAATAGAATAGAATAGAATAGAATAGAATAGAATAGAATAGAATAGAATAGAATAGAATAGAATGGAATGGAATGGAATGGAATGGAATGGAATGGAATGGAATAGAAAAATAGAATATGGAATAGAATAGAATAGAATAGAATAGAATAGAATAGAATAGAATAGAATAGAATAGAATAGAATAGAATATGGAATGGAATAGAATGGAATGGAATAGAATAGAATATGGAATGGAATGGAATAGAATAGAATAGAATAGAATAGAATAGAATAGAATAGAATAGAATAGAATAGAATAGAATAGAATAGAATATGGAATAGAATAGAATAGAATAGAATAGAATAGAATATGGAATAGAATAGAATAGAATAGAATAGAATGGAATGAATAGAATAGAATAGAATATGGAATGGAATGGAATGGAATGGAATAGAATAGATTATGGAATGGAATAGAAATGGAATGGAATGGAATAGAATAGAATATGGAATGGAATGGAATGGAATGGAATGGAATGGAATGGAATAGAATAGAATAGAATAGAATAGAATAGAATAGAATATGGAATAGAATAGAATATGGAATAGAATAGAATAGAATAGAATAGAATAGAATAGAATAGAATAGAATAGAATAGAATAGAATAGAATATGGAATGGAATAGAATGGAATAGAATAGAATAGAATATGGAATGGAATGGAATAGAATAGAATAGAATAGAATAGAATAGAATAGAATAGAATAGAATAGAATAGAATAGAATAGAATAGAATAGAATAGAATAGAATAGAATGGAATGGAATGGAATGGAATGGAATGGAATAGAATAGAATGGAATGGAATGGAATGGAATGGAATGGAATGGAATGGAATGGAATAGAATAGAATAGAATAGAATAGAATAGAATAGAATAGAATAGAATAGAATAGAATAGAATAGAATAGAATATGGAATGGAATGGAATGGAATAGAATAGAATATGGAATGGAATAGAATGGAATGGAATGGAATGGAATAGAATAGAATATGGAATGGAATAGAATGGAATGGAATGGAATAGAATAGAATAGAATAGAACAGAACAGAACAGAACAGAACAGAACAGAACAGAATAGAATAGAATAGAATAGAATAGAATAGAATAGAATAGAATATGGAATAGAATAGAATAGAATAGAATAGGATGGAATGGAATAGAATAGAATAGAATAGAATAGAATAGAATAGAATAGAATAGAATAGAATAGAATAGAATAGAATAGAATATGGAATGGAATGGAATGGAATGGAATGGAATGGAATGGAATAGAATAGAATAGAATAGAATAGAATAGAATAGAATAGAATAGAATAGAATAGAATAGAATAGAATAGAATATGGAATGGAATAGAATAGAATGGAATAGAATAGAATATGGAATGGAATAGAATGGAATGGAATGGAATAGAATAGAATATGGAATGGAATAGAATAGAATGGAATGGAATGGAATGGAATGGAATGGAATGGAATGGAATAGAATAGAATAGAATAGAATAGAATAGAATAGAATAGAATAGAATATGGAATGGAATAGATAGAATGAATGGAATGGAATGGAATGGAATGGAATGGAATAGAATAGAATAGAATAGAATAGAATGAATGGAATAGAATAGAATAGAATAGAAATAGAATAGAATAGAATAGAATAGAATGGAATGGAATGGAATAGAATAGAATATGGAATGGAATGGAATGGAATAGGAATGGAATAGAATGTAATGGAATAGAATAGAATAGAATAGAATAGAATAGAGTAGAGCATAGAATAGAATGGAATGGAATGGAATAGAATAGAATAGAATAGAATAGAATAGAATAGAATAGAATAGAATGGAATGGAATGGAATGGAATGGAATGGAATGGAATGGAATAGAATAGAATATGGAATGCAATAGAATGGAATGGAATGGAATAGAATAGAATAGAATAGAATAGAATAGAATAGAATAGAATAGAATATGGAATGGAATAGAAGAATGGAATAGAATAGAATATGGAATGGAATAGAATGGAATAGAATGGAATGGAATAGAATAGAATAGAATAGAATAGAATAGAATAGAATAGAATAGAATAGAATGGAATGGAATGGAATGGAATGGAATGGAATGGAATGGAATGGAATGGAATAGAATAGAATAGAATAGAATAGAATAGAATAGAATAGAATAGAATGGAATGGAATGGAATGGAATAGAATAGAATATAGAATATGGAATGGAATATGGAATGGAATGGAATGAATAGAATAGAATAGAATAGAATAGAATAGAATAGAATAGAATATGGAATGGAATAGAATAGAATAGAATAGAATAGAATAGAATAGAATAGAATAGAATAGAATAGAATAGAATAGAATAGAATGGAATGGAATGGAATGGAATAGAATAGAATGGAATGGAATGGAATGGAATGGAATGGAATGGAATAAGGTATAGAATAGAATGGAATAGATAGAATAGAATGGAATAGAATAGAATAGAATAGAATAGTATAGAACAGAATAGAATACTTTATTGGCCAAATTGATTGGACACACAAAGAATTTGTCTTGGTGCAAATGCTCTCAGTATACATAAAAGAAAAGATACATTCATCAGGAGTTGAGAATCAAAAGGTACGACACTTAATGATATTCATAGCGTACAATAAGCAATCAGTCATACTAGGAAACAGTCAATTTAAATCATAAGTATACAAGCGACAAAATTACAGTCTAATCCAGGATAAATTGTTGGAAGGAGAAAGGGTGGACTGGAAAAGGTTTTTGAATAACACCTCTCTTTTTCTCTCTTGGCTTGTTCCCGATGCTCAGCGGGTGCTGGATGGCCTGTTTCCCCCCCCAATAAAGATGAAGTGATGTTCTTGAATGGTTGCTTTGATGTTTTGAAGGGCAGAGTTTTGATCTAATGGCCCCTAACTGTGGAGAGGGAGGAGCTTAACATTTCATCTCTTGATTTCCCTATTTCTACAATGAATTGGAAATGAAAGAAACCAGGAACGTTTTGAACACAGAATAACATAGTTGGAAGGGACTTTGGAGGTCTTTTATTTATTTATTTATTTGTTTGTTTGTCAATCTCTTACGAGATAATAGGTATAAGTATATACATAGTTATGAATACATGAAAATACATATAAGAAAAATAAAAGAAACAATAGGACAGGGAGGATAGGCATGTTGGTGTGCTTATGCACGCCCCCTACAGACCTCTTAGGAAAGGGGTGAGGTCAATAGTAGACAGTCTAAGGTTAAAGTTTTGGGGGTTTGGGGAGAAAAACCACAGAGTCAGGTAGAGTATTCCAGACATTGACCACTCTGTTGCTGAAGTCGTATTTCCTGCAATCAAGTTTGGTGTGGTTAACCTTGAGTTTGTATCTATTGTGTGCTCTTGTGTTGTTATGGTTGAAGCTGAAGTATTCATTGACACGTAGGACATTGCAATGTATGATTTTATATACTATACTTAGATCAGACTGAAGACGGTGTAATTCAAGGTTTTCTAGGTCTAGAATTTCAAGTCTGGTGGCATAAGGTATTCTACAACGAGTAGAGGAGTGGAGAACTCTTCTTGTGAACTATTTCTGGACTTTTTCAACTGTGCTAATATCAGATTTGTAATGTGGGTTCCAGACTGATGAGCTGTATTCGAGTATTGGTCTAGCAAATGTTTTGTATGCTCTAGTTAGTACTGTGATATTACCAGAGAAAAAGCTACATAAGATTAGGTTAACAACTCTTAAAGCCTTTTTGGCTATGTAGTTACAGTGGGCTCTAGCACTTAGATCATTAGAGGTGAGTATTCCAAGGTCCTTTATAGAGCTTGGATCATCAACAAGATCTTGACTATTCAGCTTGTATTTTATTTTCTGATTTTTTTTGCCAATATGTAAGACAGAGCATTTATTTGTTGAGATTTGAAGTTGCCATTTCTTTGACCATTCTGATACATAGTCAAGATCTTTTTGAAGGGTAGCAGTATTGTCTGTGGTATTGAACAGCTTTACATCATCAGCGAAAAGAACGCAGTTGCTCTTAATATGATCACAGAAGTCATTTATGTAGAGTAGGGAATAGAGTTGGTCCTAGAACACTGCCTTGGGGGACACCACTGTTGACAGGTACAGAATTTGATAGTCCATCCCCTTGCTTGAGCAAGAGACCCTATGCCAAGGGTCTTCAAACTTGGAAAGTTTACAACTTGTGGACTTCAACTCCCAGAGAATTCCTGAGCTAAGATGACCAGAGGAGGAATTCTGGGAGTTGGAAGTCCACAAGTCTTAAAGCTGTCAAGTTTGAAGACCCCCTGCCCTAGACCATGTCAGACAGACGGCTGTCCAATCTCTTATTCAAAACATCCAGTGATGGAGCAACCAGAACTTCAGGGGGCAATCATGTGAGCTGCCTGCTAAAATAAAGCCAGGTCATGACACACCCACTTGAAAGTAACATCAGGAAGCCTGTAATTGTGGTGTCCATCTGGCAAGAACAAAGAATGTTTCTCCACAGGAAATATGCACGTGTAAAGCTTGTAACAATTCTGGGTAGTTAGAAAGCTGATAAAATTAATAGAGTTAAGCAACTTGCAGACCTCAGCTAGAAGTTAAGAATAGAGATGGACTGGAGCAAATAAAATGTGTATTAGATAACTCCTGGGCCAGAGGTGGTATTCAGCCAGTTCTGATCGGTTCTCGAGAACTGGTAGTGGAAATTTTGAGTAGTTTGGAGAACCGGCAAATACCACCTCTGACTGGCCCCGCCCCATCTATTCTCTGCCTCTTATTGAGTCCCAGCTGATCGGCTGGGTCTTCTTTGGTTGCCCTGCACAGGAGAACAGAGCTGGAAAGTAGGTTAGCGGGATGGGGAGGGAATGGGGATTTTGCAATATCCTTCCTCTGCCATGCCCATCAAGCCACGCCCATCAAGCCATGCCACACCCACCATGCCATGCTCACAGATCCGGTAGTAAAAATTTTTGAATCCCACCACTCTCTTGGGCATTCATTAGCCAAGGCTTAGGAATAGGGACAGCTAGAGATCAATTGTAGATTTATTACTAAAATGTTTATTAGATGATATTTCTTATTATCTCGCCTTGTCCCACCTTCTCCTTTAGTAAAAATGTATAAAACTTACTTAATCCTTTGTTCTGGATTCTTGGCATCTTGGCCAGGAGACCTTTTCCTTGGAGCGCTCCAATAAAAAGCAATCAAAAAAACGTGCACCTTATGTCTAGGGGTGGGATTCTATCAGTTCGCATCTATTCGGTAGAACCGGTTGTTAACATTCTAAGCAGTTCGGAGAACCAGTTGTTAGAAGAAATTACTGGGCTAATCCTGTAAGGAAGGCAGGAAGGAAACATTCTGGTGTTGCTTACAGAAACTGCCTCTCCGTTGACCCTTATTACATTCTTGGCAGGATTAGACTTCCAGGAAGGTCTCTGGGGTTATTTTTCCCTCCTTTGCTGGTACTTTGCTTGTGTGGAGTGACCTTTAAAGTTACAATGGCACTGAAAAAAGTGACTTAGGACCATTTTTCACACTTACGACTGTTGCAGGATCCCCACAATCATGAGAGGTAAGGCGAGGAGATGCGTGCCTCGATGTGAGTGATATTGAGTTGGCCACACCCAGCCAATAACATGACCACCAAGCCACGCCCGCCCAGTCACATGACCACCAAGCCATGCCCACCACCTAAGCCACGCCCACAGAACCGGTTGTTAAAAATTTGAATCCCACCCCTGCTCATGTCTGGCATCCTTTGGCTTTGGCACCAGACTCCGACCCGAATTCGGGACATCAATCCATTCCACAGATTAATTGTTCTCACTGGTAGGAAGTTCAAAAATTCAAAAAGTTGAATATTCAAAATTCAAAAAATAAATATTAAAAATTAAAAATGTTAAACAGCATTAAAAATTAAAACATTCAAAATCACAATAATAAATTAAAATAATTTATAAATAGAAATTATAAATATAAAAATAAAACATGAAATAAAACATGAATAAAAAATGAGATTAGATATGAAATTAAACTTAAAATTAAATAAAATGTAAAATAAAATATAAAATGAATTTGAAGAAGCTTTTTCCCTTTCCTCCCACCCAAAAGTTACATCCGCAAATGATCAGGATAGGCCTATATTTGAAATGCTGATGGGATTCAAAAGGGACCTGTGTTCTCTATCCATTTTATTTGCAGTTTATAGTTATTTTATTTATTTATTTATTTATTTATTTGATTTGCCAATTGTTTACAAGATAATAAGTATAAGTGTATACATAGTTGTGAATACATGAAATGGGTACATATAAGAAAAATAAAAGAAGAATAAGAGAAACAATAGGACAGGGACGGTAGGCACGTTGGTGCGCTTATGCACGCCCCCTACAGACCTCTTAGGAAAGGGGTGAGGTCAATAGTAGACAGTCTAAAGTTAAAGTTTTAGGGGTTTGGGGAAGAAACTACAGAGTCGGGTAGAGTATTCCAGACATTGACCACTCTGTGGCTGAAGTCGTATTTCCTGCAATCAAGTTTGGTGCGGTTAACTTTGAGTTTGTATCTATTGTGTGCTCTTGTGTTGTTATGGTTGAAGCTGAAGTATTCATTGACAGGTAGGACATTGCAATGTATGATTTTATATACCATGCTTAAATCAGACCGAAGACGGCGTAATTCAAGGTTTTCTAGTTCTAGAATTTCAAGTCTCTAGTTTATCTCTAACTCTTTCTTTCCCTCTCCCAAACACCACCAGAAATGAGTCTTTGTGAGATTTCTCTTGTTGACACAGCCTCTTGGAGCAGGAGGCCTTGCAGGGTCCCAAAGACTCATTTCTGGTGGAGTTTGGGGGAGAGAAAGAAAGACTTTTGCTGCTTTCCTTCCGTGCAGCCAAAAGCAGAAGAAGAAAGAAGCAGAAAGAAGCAGCCCGTGACCAGGCGAGGTGCGTGGTGTGAGTGGGGCAAGTTCCCCCTCTGCCCTTTCCCCCTACCCTCGCTACCTTGTGTTGTTTGCAATGCAAGTGACACAAGCCTTATAGGCCATGTGGGTGGCACAGTCGTGTGTTTCTGCACAGCCTGGATTAATTGCTTTTCTGACATTTCTTTGCGGACCATCAAAATTTTCGCGTGGACCACCAGTAGTCTCCAGCCCACTGGTTGGCAACCACTGCGCTAGACCATATGGGAACTCATAAAATATTTCTATGATCTTTTTAGAGTTACCAGGCGGTCTTTGAGCCCCGCACGCAAAGCATGCTCTCATAGAACTGGTAGGAAAAAAAAATTGGAAACCCACCACATCGTTCCTTCAATCTGTGCATTGGGAAAACATTTTTAATCTGGTACACTCATTCTCGGCTGTTATGGATAACAAGCTGGGTTGACAACATCAGAAACGAGGAGGGGATAAAGCCACCTGGGAAAGCCAAGGGAAATCACCAAAACGGTTAAAAAGCAAAAGTTAGAATATTTTGGACATGGGATGTGACTCCCAGAAAAATTCGGCATCCTTCACTTAATCCACCAGGGACAGATTGAAGGCAATCGAGGTCCAGGAAGAAGAAGAATGCCATGGCTTCAAAATCAAAGGGACCGGTGTGGACAAAACTCAGCCGCACTTTTTCATGCGGCTATTGATCAAAATAGGATCGCCAACTTCCGATGACGGAGATGGCACAAGAAGAAGAAGACACTCATTCTTCGAAGTTTTTTCACTGTCTTTTTCTGGAGTTACCCACTACAGGATCCCAGAAAGGACGCATGAATCTACAATTATGGAAGGAACTGAAAATAGCACGGTTGTATAAAGTGTGCTCGGTGACGAGTTTCTGATGTAGCCCCAAGGAATTTGAGTTATGTAAAAATCCCATATGTGCACATTTGTCGATGTGCTTAATTTACATGCCCTGAATAGTTCAAGTTTTCCTGTAGCAGAATTTGGGGATCTGATTCACTCCCTCTATCAAGCGGGGCCCTTGGTCTGATTCATCCGGGGGACAGGGTGACGAGGCTATAATTATGGAGTTTGGAATGGGTGCTGATGAAATAGCAGAATTCCACATGACCTTTTTTTGGCTGATGCATCAAAGTGAAATGTATGCATTGGCATAGATTAATGAGTCTGCTGGCGTACATGTCAGATGGATAAGAGCATATGAAGCTATGGAAATACTCATGCAATACGAAGATCTAGGATGCTAATTTGCCAGTAACAACCTTGATAATCTCTCTCTCTGTAGATAGGTAGATAGATAGATAGATAGATAGATAGATAGATAGATAGATAGATAGATAGATAGATAGATAGATAGATAGATAGATAGATAGATATCTATCTATCTATCTATCTATCTATCTATCTATCTATCTATCTATCTATCTATCTATCTATCTATCTCTCTATCTATCATCTCTCTCTCTCTCTCTCTCTCACACACACACACACACACACACGCACACATTTATCTGACTAGATCTAACCTAGAATTAAGAAGAAATTTCCTGACAGTTAGAACAATTAATCAGTGAAATGGCTTACCTTCAGACATTGTGGGTGCTGCAAAACTTTTTAAGAAGATATAACACATCCATTTTACTTAGATGGCATAGGGACTGCTTAGGCAGGGGGTTGGACTAGAAAACCTGCAAGGTTTCTTCCAATTCTGTTATTCTTTATTCTGTATTCTTTGTCTATATGTCTATCTGTCATCCATCCATCTATCTATCTATCTATGAATCGATCTGTCTATCTATCTCTATCATCTATCTATCTATCTATCTATCTATCTATCTATCTGTCTGTCTGTCTGTCTGTCTGTCTGTCTGTCTGTCTGTCTGTCTGTCTGTCTGTCTGTCTGTCTGTCTGTCTGTCTATCTATCTATCTATCTATCTATCTATCTATCTATCTATCTATCTATCTATCTATCTATCTATCTATCTATCCTCTATCATCTTCTAATCTATATCATCTATCCTAACAAGCAAACAAGCAGCCTCATTGGTTACTTGATATATTGTCTAAATATAATGTGCGAATAAAAACAAATATGGTCATTCAGTAACCAGGTTGTAGGGATAATTTGGATAAAAACAATAACAATAACCCGGTGAGAACAGTTAGTGAAACGCCTCCTGTCTCTTTCCTCCAGCTGTTAACAGATGTAGAAGCCTGACATAAGTTTGACACTTTGTCTTCCTACCTGTATTTGAAGAACAGCCAATGTATGATATATGGACTTTTGACTACTATACTCTTACTGGTAAAACTTTCGGCACATGATATCTGTTTTACCCAGGTAGCTACAACAAAGACATCTGCGGACTGAAGTTAAAATTGCATTAGCAATGTATGAAAAATGTTCCACCCATTAGCGTCATCTTACAAGGATGGCAAGATTATCCATTGGGAGTGTTTTGAGATTCATGCATCTCGTACAATGTGTTGTGATTTTACATGACATCATCCTATAATTCAGTGTTTCTCAGCCTTGAAAAGTTCAAGATGTATGGACTTCAATTCCCAGAATTCCCCAGCCAGCTTTGGTGTCTGGGGAATTCTGGGAATTGAAGTCTATACATCTTAAAGTTGCCAAGGTTGACAAACACTGTTCCAGATATATAAAAGCACACTATTATTCTCTTCCACTTCTATTAAGGTAGGAACTAAGCACCGCTTACTCGGTTCAATTAATGAATCCTTTAACTCCCCTGAGTTAAATTTCCATTTCCAATTCCCATTAAAAAGCACTTGTCGTAGTAAAGCACCTCTTTAACTGTGCAAAATATTTAGCAAATAATTTGAGAGCTGCAATTCTTTAGACTTGCTTTGGAAGCAGATCCATTGGTTTTTACGAACTCACCTTCGTTTTATTTACAGTTAAGGGATGTTAATGTCGCAGAGATTTCAAATAGGCATATTATATTCTTTTGCAGTCTTCTGTCGCAAAGGTGCTTTTTTCAGGAGGCAACTGGACTTTCTTGTTGTTGTTTTTTTTCTTTTGAAGACATTTCGCTTCTCATCCCAGAAGCTTCTTCAGCTCTGACAGGATAATGGGGAATGGAAGGATTTATACTCCTTGCAGACAGCTGGTCAATTGCACCCTTTTAGAGGGTCCCTGAGGAGACAGATAAACATCCAAATCACTTCAATGGCTCTCTAAAAAGAATGCAAATGAACAGATGTCTATAAGGAATATAAATCCTGCCCTTCCCCACCATCAAGGCTGAACTGAAGAAGCTTCTGGGATGAGAAGCGAAATGTCTTCAAAAGAAAAAAATCAGAAAGTCCAGTTGCCTCCTGAAAAAGCACCTTTGGGACAACCATGGTCTGGATGACTGAGAATCTCTACAGACTTTTGCAGTCTTCTTTTTACTATGGTGAAAGGATCCCACAATATTTTTCCAGCGAAAGACGCTTCTGGGACAATGAAGAGCAACCTGTTGGAAGGAAAGGTTTGTGATGGCAGGAGAGAGGGAAACTATGTATGGCAATGGGACTCGGCCAGTAGATATGTAGTAGGAACCAGAATCTGGGGTCTGTAGACATTCTCAGTCATTCAGGCCATGGTTGTCCCAAAGGATCTCCAAGGGCCTTCCAACTCTATTGTGATTCAGTACGATTCAATGGTCTTGATGTGGCATGCAGAAGTGTTATGTCTCACCTTTCTTCTTTCCAAGAAAGATGAAAGAGTCCAAACTCAAACAAACACAGGCAGGCAAGGAAACTCCATCTTTACAGAGTTAATCCTTTATACTGATAATGTCCTCGGCATTCTAACACACGCTGCCTGCCAAGTCCGGAATGATAGCAAGAAGAATTAATCACTAAAGATTCCAAAGCAGACCACAAGAAACAATCACACCGAAACCTGGAAGAGAAGTAAAACTTGTCCCGTACAAAGTTTCCAGAGAAAACACACCCACTTTTATCCCCTGTGGGGCGTGGCTCAATGACTCAGCTCACTCTCTGACTCGTCCACGCCTCCTACGTTGCAGCTCACATTTCTTCCTACGACGCTGCCTAGGATCAAGCCAACATTCGTCCACTTGACTCCCTGTCAGGGGCTGCTCCGATATGCCCTCCTCCTCCTGATTAATCTCAGGCGGTTCCTCTCGGTTGTCTGCTGAAACCTGAGGCATTATCAGGGAGGAAGGCATTGCCAGAGAGGAAGGTCCTGGGGAGGAAGGCATTCCCAATTCCTCCTCCTCATCTTCCGAGTCCTCTTCCTCTAACAGCACAGGCTCGGGAATCGGAGCCACAACACAGAAGTGTGCTCTATCACCGGAGATGTTCAAGAAGAGACTGGGCAGCCATTTGTCTGAAATGGGATTAGGGTCTCCTGCATTAGGATTGGACTAGAAGAACTCCAGAGGTCCTTCAAACTCTGTTATCCTATATCCGTGATGGCGAACCTGTGGCACGAGTAAGCCATTGGTGCAAGCATGAGAACCCCAGCCCAACTTACCTGCACTGTGCATGCGCATGCCTCCCAGCTGATGTTTGGCCCATTTGAGGCTGTTTTTGCCCTCCTGGAGGTTCAAGGAAAGCCTCTGCAGTCTTGGGAGGCCGAAAAATGGGCCTTCTGGAATACCAGAAGTGCTGAAACAGGCCCATTTTTTCGGCCTCCAAAGGCTGCAGAGGCTTCCCTCAAGCCCCCAGGAGGATGAAAATAGCCTCCCTCGGGCTCCAGAGGCACTTCGAAGGCTCAAAACGAGCACTTCTGGTATTTCTGGAAGGACCATTTTTTCGGCCTCCCAAGGCCGCAGAGGCTTTCCTCAAGCCTCTAGGAGGGGAAAAACAGCCTCATACAGGCCAAAAATCAGCTGGGAGGCGCTTGCATGTGCAGTGCAGGTAAGGGGCAGGGCGGGGGTGTTGCGCACACAGGGCGTTGGGGCACCCTGCATTGTTGGTGCGGACACGCGCACGCTTTCGGCACACCACAACAAAAAGGTTTCACCATCATTGTCCTATACTGTATCTTGTTTTTACAACAAGCAAGCAGCACAAGGAAAGGTAATCTGAACACTTCAATGTATTCACAACAGATTCCGAAACAGGTCTCCAAATGACAGTGGAATGTGGAATCATGGTTTCATTTTCTTTTTATTATTTTTAAAAGTGTCAAAACGCCTCTTTTGCATCTCAACAAGAACTGAACATCGCTGCTTCAAGGTAGAGAATCATTAATTGTGCTACCTACAATCCTGACAAGTTCTGGGAGGCTGTTATCTCTGTGTGTGGGTTTGTTTATAATGCAGCTAGTAAGAAATAAAATAACAATAATAAGAACTAAAATACCAATGACTCATTCGATATCGGTCAAATCCTACCAAACAATTTAATTTGGTCAGGATGAAAACTGCAATCTTGGTCTATAATTGAAACTTCTGGAAAAGGGGGAAAAAAGAACCATAGTCTATTTTCATATGACTACTTAAACCTAAGCAGGCAATGAGCTGGGAAGTGCTTTTATGTACACTTGTATAATGCTCTAATCCTACATTTCCTTCCTTCCTTCCTTCCTTCCTTCCTTCCTTCCTTCCTTCCTTCCTTCCTTCCTTCCTTCCTTCCTTCCTTCCTTCCTTCCTCTCAAGCATACGTCCCCTTCCTTCATTTCCTTCCTCCATTCTTTCCTTCTTTCCTTTTCTTCCTTCCTTCCTTCCTACATTTCCTTCCTTAGTTCCTTCCTCTCAATCATACATCCCCTCCCTCCTTCCTTCCTTCCTCTCAAGCATACATCCCCTTCCTTCTTTCCTTCCTTTATTCTTTCCTTCTTTCCTTTCCTTCCTTCCTTCCTACATTTCCTTCCTTCCTACATTTCCTTCCTTCCTTCCTTCTTTTCTTCCTACATTTCCTTCCTTCCTTCATCCTTTCTGTCCTCCCTACATTTCCTTCCTTCCTTCCTCTCAATCATACATTTCCTTCCTTCCTTCGTTCCTTCCTTCCTTCCTTCCTTCCTTCCTTCCTTCCTTCCTTCCTTCCTTCCTTCCTTCCTTCCTTCCTTCTCCCTGAATATCTATTTTGGCTCTTCTTGTTTTTATTGTATGCAAATATATATATAAATATACAGACTAACAAGGAGAAAAAACAAGGAGAAACCTCATAAAATCATGCACCTTTTACTGTACATATTAAACAAATCTGGACTAACATATATACCCGTGTGTGTATATTAAGTTACTTATGTTAAGTAAACTAACTTAGTTAATAATTTACTAGCTTACTTAATATTAAGTAAGTTGATTTATGTTAATAGCATAATATTGCATGTTTCTACACTAGAAAAACGATTTAACTAAGTCAATTTACTTATCATTAGGGGAAAGCATATAAAATTGTATATATAATTTTCTAAACAATTCTTCAAATAGAAATCTTTATGGTGAAATACTTGAAATACAAATATAGAAGGCCCCTTGAGTTTCTCAGACCATTTAATAACTGATAAATGCTCTATTCTTGCTCATTTCTTTGTGATGATCAAAATGCACATTGTTTTTTTTATTTCCCCCTGTACTTTCTCAACTATGAAATATCAATCAAAAGTACACTTGTCTACATACAAATCAATTATAGAAAACTTCAACAATGCTTCAACACCATGCCTCATTTTCTCAACATTTTTCCATTTATGAAAACAACTACAGCACTCAGAAGCCCTTTGAGATGTTTCTTCAAAAAATGTCTAGGGAGATTTTCAGTCATCCATGTCATGGTTGTCCCAAAGTTGTTCTTTCAAAAGGCAACTGGAATTTTTTTTTCTTTTTCCTTGAATACTTTTCTCTTCTCATCCAAGAAACCGTTTTGACTGTCAGAACTAATTCTTCCATCCCTCCCCACCACCAACTGATGAAGCTTCTTGGATGAGAAACGAAACGTCCTCAAGGAAAAACCAACAAACTTTCTTCAAAGAACCTGGCAGACAAATTTGAAGTCCCTCTCTAACACATGCAGAGACCCCAAGATTTACTGTATGCAGCACTAGAATTGGGCTATCAGAAAGACTGCAGTCCCTCCCTGAGCCACAAGATAGAGTGAAATGCCAGCTTTAAGAGCGAACCGAACACTTCTCCTTTCCAACAGCAAATCGCATGAACTTGAAAATCGAAACTTGTCAGGAAATAACTACATAAAGATAATTGGAACTGGTCCATTGGCCATGTGGTTGGATTACCAAGCCCACTCATTTGGAAAGAATGAAGAGAAGTGACATCTCATTCTGCCAGAAGGCTTCTATTTTCAGCTAAGAGAAATCACGAATGTTGGCTGCATTTTCAGTGAATGGAAACCCACCCACAGCTCTTGAGGTGTAGGTCTTATATTGGAGTGGTTTCGATTCCCCTCTGGTTTGAGTTTCTTGTAGATATTCCACATCTTTGTCCCACGGTTAAATCAGCACAGCAGCAGAGTTAGAAGGGACCTTGGAGGTCTCCCAATCCAATACCCTGTTCAAGGAGGAGATCCTATAACATTCAGATAACAGATAATCAAAGTTGGAAGGGACCTTGTAAGTCATCTAGTCCAACCCCCTGCCCAAGTGGGACACTTCCTGGTTAATCGTTCCCAATATCAGGAAATTTCTCCTTAGTTCTAGTTAGTTTCTAATTAGTTCTAGAACTAATTTCTCCTTAGTTCTTGGTCAACCTATTCAGAGAACTTATGACAGAACCTAGGGGCTGAGTGAAAAGGGGGATCAGCTTAAAAATCCTATGTAACTATGAGAGAATAATAGAATAACAGAGTTGTAAGGGGCCTTGGAGGTCTGCTAGTCCAACCCCCTGCCTAGGCAGGAAACCCCTACACCAATTCAGACAAATGGTTATCCAACATCTTTTTAAAAACTTCCAGTGTTGGAGCATTCACAGCTTCTGGAGGCAAGTTGTTCCTCTGGTTAATTGTTCTAACAGTCAGGAAATTCCTCCTTAGTTCTAAGTTGCTTTTCTCCTTGATTGATAACAGTTAACAGATAATCAGAGTTGGAAGGGACCTTGTAGGTCATCTAGTCCAACCCACTCCCCCATCGGCCAAGCAGGAGATCCTACACCATTTCTGACAGATGGCAGTCCAATCTCAATCAGATTGCTTTCCATCCATTGCTTCTTGTCCTGCCTTCTGGTGCTTTGGAGAATAGCTTGACTCCCTCCTCTTTGGGGCAGCCCCTGAGATATTGGAAGACTGCTATCATGTCACCCTTAGTCCTTCTTCTCATCAAACTAGACAATGATATCCCTGAATGTGTCCATTGATCAGACCTGGTGTTACATCCTCCTACTTCCTTAATCTTGCCAAGAATGATTGTTTTTCTCAAGAGCAATACAAGAGTGCACAATAGATTCAAACTCAAGGTAAACCACACCAAACTTGATTGCAGAAAATAGAACTTCAACAACAGAGTGATCAATGTCTGGAATGCACTACCTGACTCTGTGGTTTCTTCCCCAATCCCCAAAAACTTTAACCTCAGACTGTCTATTGTTGATCTCACCTAGAGATTCATTGATTGATTCTTCTTCCTGTCTACGTCAGACTTTGTCACCCTCTCTAAATCCATAATTCAAAGGCATCTGTCTTCTTTGTCTTGAGTTTTCAGTTTCCAGCTTTCACATCATCACGGGGTAATCACGGCTTGCTTTAACTGTTGAAAAGCATGTAATTTGCTTAAATCCCACCAAATGGGATAAAAGAGTGCAGGCTTCCAACTTCTCCAGAACTCTGCAACGTGTGTGATGTTTTGAGATCACACATTGACATGTGTGATGTTTACTGAGCATACCATTGGGGCTGTACAGGAAAAGAAACTGCTGGAATATTTTTCATTTTAACAAGAGTATAATTTTATGGACAGATCCATATAGGTACAGAAGAAGCAAAGCCAGTCCTAAGGCTTTGATGCAAAGCATAGCATGGTAAAAAAAAAAAATCTGTCCCATGGGCCACCCAGTGTCCACTGTCCACCAATCCATGTTAAGCATTTTATTTTGGGAAAACTGTCTGCACCTTTTGAAAATCTTCAGCATCTGACCTTAGGGTTATGAGATTTTCTCAGGCTGCAAACAGCTCACATACATTCCTTTTCCTCCTCCCAGCTCCCAACACATTCCAATCATACCCATTGACCCTCCCTTCTTTGCAAGTACAATAAAAGAGACTGTTGGCCCCCTGGTGGGATCCAGTTAGGTTCCTACTTAGAATAGATAGATATAATTCTTTATTGGCCAAGTGTGATTGGACACACAAAGAATTTGTCTTGGTGCAAATGCTCTCAGTGTACATAAAAGAAAAGATACTTTCATCAAGAGTCAAGAATCATAAGGTACAGCACTTAATAAAAGTCATAGGGTACAATAAGCAATCAAATCATACTAGGAAACAGTCAATATTAGAGAACTGTCTTAATGTCAGCCATCCCATTGGCATCCCTTAGTTTCTTTGTCAGGTTGAGAGCAGTAAGAAGCACCTTGCAAGTCAACTTTGACATGGAGTTTGGAGTTGGCTCATCCCTCTCCTTCCAGCAGAGGAGGCATGCTGTGAGTCCCATCAGTCCAATTATTCCTGCTGGTGGGCTCCATGATGATGGTCTTCTCTGCTGTTGCTTCTGCTTGGATCTTGATCTTGGATCTTGATCTTGGAGTCTTAGTGGACAACCAGTTAAATATGAGCCAACAGTGTACAGCAGCAGCCAAAAAAGCCAATGCAACCCTAAATTGCATCAACAGAGGGATACAATCAAGATCAAGGGAGGTACTGATACCATTCTATAAAGCCTTAGTAAGACCACACCAAGAATACTGCATCCAGTTTTGGTCACCACAATATAAAAGGATGTTGAGGCTCTAGAAAGAGTGCAGAGAAGAGCAACCAGGATGATTAGGGGACTGGAGGCTAAAACATATGATGAATGGTTGCAGGAACTGGGCATGGCTAGGGGAGACATGATGGCAGTCTTCCAATATTTGAGGGGCTGCCATAGAAGGTGGGATCTACCTATCTTCCAAAGCACCTAAAGGCCAGACAAGGAATAATGGATGGAAACTGAACAAGGAGAGATTCAACCTGGAAATAAGGAGACATTTTCTGACAGTGAGAACACTCAATCAATGGAACAGAAGGTTGGAGACCCCTGCTTTAGATGCTCAAAGGTGGTGGCACTTTTACCTGGGCTCACAAAATGGGTGGTTGGGGGGTGGCTGGACCATGGCTAGTCCTTCAAAGGTGGGTGGGGGCTAGCAGGATTTCCATGGCTGCAGACCCTTGGGCTTCAGAAGTTGTGGGAGCTTCTTCACTAGAAGCTTTGAAGAAGAGATTGGACTGCCACCTGTCAGAAATAGTGTAGGGTCTGCTTGGGAGAGGAGTTGGATTAGATGACCTATAAAGTCCCTTCCGACTCTGTTAATATGTAATCTGTATCTAATGCAACCTATGAGTAATTTTACATAATGCACTAGCAAAAAAAATCAATGAAGACCTGTGCTCCATTATGTGCTTTTGGCAAATGAGTGATACTGTTAAAATTGCCATTTCTGGGAAAAACCTCCCACACTCATCTGGTTTTTTTTTTAATCTTCTTAGATTTTTTTTTTTTACTCCAGCAAAGCTGGGAGAAAATGTCATGAGGTCACTGTAATATTAGTTTTCACCCCTTCTGTCTCCCTCTGAAACCAGCCACAGCCTTTGCAATAAAGTGGAATATGAATTGGTAAGATTTTATGAGATGATTTAAAACTTTGAAAAAAAAATATTGCAAGAGAAGAGAAGAGAAGAGAAGAGAGAAGAAGAGAAGAGAAGAGAAGAGAAGAGAAGAGAAGAGAAGAGAAGAGAAGAGAAGAGAAGAGAAGAGAAGAGAAGAGAAGAGAAGATAGAGTGAGGCAGGGAGGGAGGAAGGAAGGATGGAAAGAGAGGGGAAGGAAGGAAATCGGAAAGAGTAGAGGGAGGGAGGAAGAAGAGGGGAAGGAAGAAAGGAAGGGAAGAAATGGAATAAAGAAAAGGAAAGAAGAAAGGGAGGGAAGGAGGGAGGGAATAAAGAAAGGAAGGAAGAAGAGAGGAAGGAAGAAAGGAAGGAAGAAAGGAAGGAAGGAAATGGGAAAGAGAAGAGGAAGGAAGGAAATATTAATTCCCATAATAGAGGAATGGATGAAAAAAAGTGATGGAAATCCAGAGATGGCAAAACCATCCTAATAAAAAAAATGATTTATCCCTCATTGTTTCTGCTTGTAAACTTTGAGCTCAAAACAAAGTAAAGAAATCCTTGACTATTAAATTCACTTATTGTTATAGAAATGTCCAGTAGTTGCTAATTACATAAAATAAAAAACGAGGCTGTAAATATTACTTCGTAATTTATTGCACAAAAAAAGTTGAAAATCACTGTTATTTTTTTTCCTTCCCTTCACATCACTTTTCGCCTTCCTTTTCCTTCCACATGTTTTCCATGTCTTCCCCATGTCTTCATTTCCATTTCCATTTTATATTAACATAAACTTCAATAAAATCTTTAATGCAGAAAAAAAGAAAGGAAAGAAAAGGCAACAGCTGCTAGAACAGCTAGCAACAGCTGGTTCCGCCTTCTAGGAGTTTGCTCTTCATTTTTTTGCTGGAAGAGTAATGGACTATTACAACCCTGTGGCATACAGTGTCAACTATTTTAGAGTAGAGTAGAGTAGAGTAGAGTAGAGTAGAGTAGAGTAGAGTAGAGTAGAGTAGAGTGGGATGGGATGGGATTGGGATGGAATGGAATGGAATGGAATGGAATGGAATGGAATAGAATAGAATAGAATAGAATAGAATAGAATAGAATAGAATAGAATAGAATAGAATAGAATAAGGGAAGGAAGAATGGAATGAAATGGAATGGAGTAGAGTAGAGTAGAGTAGAGATGGGATGGGATGGGATGGGATGGAATGGAATGGAATGGAATGGAATAGAATAGAATAGAATAGAATAGAATAGAATAGAATAGAATAGAATAGAATAAAGGGAAGGAAGAATGGAATGGAATGGAATGGAGTAGAGTAGAGTAGAGTAGAGTAGAGTAGAGTAGAGTAGAGTAGGATGGGATGGGATGGGATGGGATGGAATGGGAAGGAATGGAATAGAATAGAATAGAATAGAATAGAATAGAATAGAATAGAATAGAATAGAATAGAATAGAATAGGGGAAGGAAGAATGGAATGGAATGAAATTGAATGGAGTAGAGCAGAACAGAGCAGAGCAGAGCAGAGCAGAACAGAACAGAATAGAATAGAATAACAGAATTGGAAAGGACCCTGGAGGTCTTCTAGTTCACCCCTCCTGCTCAGGCAGGAAACCCTACATCACTTCAGACAGATGATTGTCCAATCTCTTCTTAAAAACTTTCAGTGTTGGAGAATTCACAACTTCTGGAGGCAGGTTGTTCCACTGGTTAAATTGTTCTGTCAGGAAATTTCTTTTTAGTTCTAAGTTGCTTCTCTCCTTGATTAGTTTTCATGGATTGTGTCGGTGTTTTGAGTAACGCATCCAAAGAAATCAAAACTCCAAGGCAGGAACGTTCCTCAAAGAACATGTTTATTGGATACATCATATTGGGACAGCCAGTGAAAACCAACTCTGAAAGTTTCTGGCAGTTACCATATAATTAAAAGAGCAAAAGTTTCCATTCCCAGGTGTCACTGGCCATATTGTCCAATCAAAAAATTTGGCAGGCTCCCTCAATCTTCCAACTTTTCCAGAACTCTTTAACGTGTGTGACGTATTGAGATCACACATTGACATGTGGGATGTTTACTGAGCATACCAATGGGCTGTACTGCCACCTGTTGGGATGACCTTGGTTCCCATGGGACAGAGGTGGTATTCAGCAGGTTCTGACCAGTTCTGGGGAACTGGAAGCAGAAATTTTGAGTAGTTCAGAGAACCGGCAAATCCCACTTCTGACTGGCCCCGCCTCCATCTCTTCTCTGCCTCCCATTGAGTCCCAGCTGATTGGCTGGGTCTCCTTTGGTTGCCCTGCACAGGAGAATGGAGCTGGAAAGCAGGTTAGTGGGGTGGGAGGGAATGGAGATTTGTACAGTCATGTCCACCAAGCCATGCCCACAGAATCAATTATAAAAGTTTTTGAATCCCACCACTGCATGGGAGAGTATTTTGTCTATAAGACGGTCTAGTTATTTCCTCCTCACAGTTGTTTGGCAACTATGAAGCAGCACAAGACGGCTTCAGCCAAGTTCAATTCAGAGTTGACACGGTGTAAGGAGTGTAACAATCACTGTGTAGGACAAACAGGCAGAAGACTGGCAGAATGCATCCATGATGCCACCTAGCAGTCAGACGATATTATGGAATTTCACAACATGTACACAGACTTCACCACAGTTTCAACTGGGGAAATGTGACTACCCTAGACCAAGTCAAATTCCCAAACACCAAACAATCCCTGGACGCCTGGCACACAAACAAATTTGCCATCAACAGGCACATAGAGATAAACAATGTCTACATACCATTCAAAAGAAACACTCAGAAAAAGCCAAAAAGGGGAACAAAAAGACCTTCTCGCCAGCAATCAGTTCCTATATGGGCAAAGATTAAATCATAAAATAATATTAGACCAACAACCAAGCTGTAAACAACACCCCAATCAAGGAACTATTGACTCAGACAAACATTCAAACAGTAAACAACAGCCTAATCAAGGAACCACTAAAAACACTCCCACCAACACTGACTGGACAAGCCACTTGTATATAGTGGCTTGTCCCTTCTAACGCTGATGTTATTACCTAGTTGGGTCCTGAAATGTCTTCAAGAAAATGACCAAGTTCAGAGTGCACCAATGACCCAACAGTCGGTGTTGTTCTCCTCCTCCTCTTTCTCCTCTTTTTTTCTCTTTCTCTTCCTCCTCCTCCTCCTTTCCACCAACCCTCCTCCCTTCTAGCACTGATGATGTTATTTATTTGGGTCATGAAATGTCTTCAAGAAAATGACCAAGCTCAGAGAACACCAAAGACCCAACAATCAGTGCCATTCTCCACCACCACCACCTCGTCCTCCTCCTTCTATCCACCAACTCCACTCCCTTCTGATGGTGTTATTTATTTGGGTCATGAAATATCTGCAAGAAAACTCCCAAGCTCAGAGAGTGCCAAGGACCCCACTGCCATTGTCCTCCTCCTCCTCCTCCACTCCACTCCACATTCCCTTCTAGCACTAAGGATGTTAGTTAGTTGGGTCATGAAACATCTGCAAGAAAAACACCAAACTCAGAGAGTGCCAAGGACCCCACATGGAGATTTTCAATCCAGAATTTGCTCAGTAGGTTCACAGAATATAGCATGTTACCAGCCAAAGCAAAGAACTCGTAACACCAGTGGCAGAATCCATCCCATACTCAAGCCGAACACACCTTTAAGAATGGCATCATCAGAAAGCACCAAGCACTAAGGACCCAAATCTTTCCTTCTTTCAATACAAAGGGATTTCTTTCTTTCTTTCTTTCTTTCTTTCTTTCTTTCTTTCTTTCTTTCTTTCTTTCTTTCTTTCTTTCTTTCTTTCTTTCTTTCTTTCTTTCTTTCTTTCTTTCCATCTTTTCTTTCTTTCTTTCTTTCTTTCTTTTTTCTTTCTTTCTTTCTTTCTTTCTTTCTTTCTTTCTTTCTTTCTTTCTTTCTTTCTTTCTTTCTTTCCTTTCTTTCCTTTCTTTCTTTCTATCCTTTCTTTCTTTCTTTCTTTCTTTCCTTCCTTCCTTCCTTCCTTCTTTCTTTCTTTCTTTCTTTCTTTCTTTCTTTCTTTCTTTCTTTCTTTCTTTCTTTTTTTTTTTTCTTTCTTTCCTCTTGCTAAGCAAATTTTAACTTCCCTGTTCTGAGCAATACATCAACAATCCCGCATCCTCCAGGGGCCCTAATATCAGAGTTCTCTTTTGCATCTCAAGCCTGTCTTTAATCATAATTGAACAGGTGGGCGCTTAAGAATCTAAATGCCAAGTGTGGGCAGGTTTTGAAAGCTTTCCTCTGGACCTCTATTGTGTGCCTATCTGCAGTGTGCAGGGTGGTATTAGCTACCTTGCAAGTGCCAGAGAACTTTCCAATTTGAGGAGATTAAAGTGTACTTGTAACTGTGAACCCAAGAAAATTATTCCAATAGCTCATCAAGGAAAGAAAAATAAATAAATTTAGAGCAATTAAACCCAGGAGGAGATGTTTAAAAAAAAAGGGGGGGGGGTAGATGGATTGTCTTGGTTTCCAATATTTATCCTGTGCTAACAGATATACTAGATATACAACTTTTTGTGCATGTAGCATGGTGATAACAACAGTGTTTCTCAGTACAGACAATTTTAAGACATGTGGACTTCTACTCCCAGAATTCTGGGAGTTGAAGTCCACCTATCTTGAAATTGCATGATAAAGCAAAGAAATATTAGAATAGGGTTCATATCTTAATACAGAAAATTCTTAAAGTGAATATTGAAAGAAAACCAGAGACTTTACATTTGGGTTTAATGGAACAAGACTTGGGGCGGGGGGAATCAGAACTCTGATGTTATATATGTTGACGGCAGCAGGACTACTCTACGCACAGAAATGGAAGGACACCTCAATCCCCACAGTGGATGAATGGCTGTAAAAACTGATGGAGTTACCAGAGATGTCTAAATTGACCGTTTTGACTAAAGAAAAAAAAAAAAAAAACACAAATACCTTTATTTCTACTTGGAAACCGCTTCTTAACTTTATGCTTGGGTTGAAAAAATATAAATACTTTTATTTCTACCTGGAAACCGCTTCTCAACTTTGTGCTTGAGATGGAAAAATATAAATACTTTTATTTCTATCTGGAAACCGCTTCTGAACTTTGTTCTTGAGGTGGTAAAAAAAATGAAACTTTGATTTTGCTTTTTACCGATTGGATAGATTATTGTTATAGAAATGGCTAGTTTCTATTATTATGAAAAAGTAAAAAGCTGAGGGCAGATGTTAATGCCTTACTTTACTGCACCGAAGGAGTCAGAAATCAATGGCTTTTTTTACCTTTTTGCCTTGCTTTCGCCCACTATCCACTTCCTTGCTTTTGTATTTTCTTTGTATGTCATATTATACATTAATAAAACTATTTAAAGAGTAAGTAAAGCACATTCTTCTTAAATGTCCTTCTTTTCTCTAGCTACATACATCTTTATATAAAACAATGGGCAAAATAGGATCTAAAAATAAACGAGAACATATAATGAAAAATAATAATTACATTTGCACTGGGGTTAAAGAAAGGTGTTGCCTTTATTAAAAAAAAAAATATTGGTCTCAGTATTTTTTCCCTGACTTAAAAAAATCATAAAGAGGCGTTCGGAGGCAGGTAGTGGAATACATCCTGCAGTCTTCAGTTTCCAAGCAGCTGCCTTGCATTTTTTTTCAACATAAACACAGCTTTCTGAAGTCCACTATAAATCTTACATTTTCTAAGTTTGTATCATAATTCCATCAATGTTGAACCATCGTGACAGGTTAAAGTTCTTGTTTGGGGTTTAGGGTCTGGTAAACCCTCTGGTTTTTCTCTGATGTATTCCCGTCCTTTTTCCTGACCCCATTTCGATGGATGCAAAGATTGAATTCTCACTGACATTTAATAGATCCCCTTTTTCTCTCTCCCAGGTCATTAATATGCCACCTTGTGTCCTGAGCCATCTGGTTAATGGATACGCATCTTTTGAAAGTTGCTGAAATTCTCAGCCAAAGAATTATTTTCACTTTGAGGGGGATGAACTGTGTGCGGTTTGGCAGCTAACTTTGACCAAAGCTTTCTACAGACCGATTGAGGAGAGAAAACATAATCAAAAGGCTTTCAGATTAAATCAGTTCCTCACAGCCATAAGTAAAATCATAGAATTGGAAGGGGACCTATGAGGTCTTCTAATCCAACCCAACCCAACTCAACCCAACTCAACCCAACTCAACCCAACTCAACCCAACTCAACCCAACTCAACCCAACTCAACCCTACTCAACCCAACTCAACCCAACTCAACCCAACTCAACCCAACTCAACCCAACTCAACCCAACTCAAGCAGGAGAACCTATATCATTTCAGACAAATGGTTTTTGTAAGTCTCCAGTGATGGAACACCCACAATTTCTGGAGGCTCTCACCATTAGGAAATTTCCGCTTAGTTCTAGGTTGCTTCTCTCTTTGATTAGTTTCCATCCATTGTTTCTTGCTTGTTTTCTGGTGCTTTGGAAAATAGTTTGACCCCCCTCATCTTTGTAGGAGCCACTCCAATTTTGGAAGGCTGTTATCATGTCTCCCCTAGTCCTTCTTTTCTCTAGCTACATACATCTTTATATAAAACAATGGCCAAAATAGGATCTAAAAATAAACAAGAACATATAATGAAAAATAATAATTCCATTTGCACTGGGGTTAAAGAAAGGTGTTGCCTTTATTAAAAAAATATATTGGTCTCAGTATTTTTTCCCTGACTTAAAAAAAATCATAAAGAGGCGTTTGGAGGCAGGTAGCGGAATACATCCTGCAGTCTTCTGGATGTTAGCTGATTGAATTTCGGTTTCTTTAATATTTATTCATTTATATTTCATATTTCTTAACCTCCTATCTATCTCCCTCAGAGACAGGCGCTGGGCAACATACAATATAATCCATAAAATGAAACATTCACTTCCAAATAATTTAGGATTAAAAGTGTTAAATGTATAAAAACGTTCTTTAAAAAAAAAAACCAGAAGGTGAGGAATTCCAAGATGGAGGATCAGCATTTCATATCTAAAATGGCTAAATCAATTTTAGATATGTTTGGCCTGGATGAGTGAGTCTTCATAGACACATTAGCATTTAATGTGTCAACTCATAAAACATTTTGTATACACATTTTATAGTTGACAACAGAAAGGGGGAGGACTTTCAAAGAGCAAATGGCAATGTGGAATCGAAAGTACATTCCATTCATATTTTCTTCAAAGACTGATTAGATGGCTGAAGTTTCTGCCAGGCAAAAAAACTAATTGGAGAGCATGATTGATGAGTCTCGGCTATGGACATTTTTTGTTGGATGATACACCCAGAGGGGTGGGGTGGGGGGTAGCAGGATCAAGGGTGACAGTGAATTATGTATCTCAGGGTTGGCTAAGATAATGGAAGTGTGGCTTGGCCTCATGATTTAATTGGAGTAACTGCTGGAATCCTGACAGATAGCCAACTCTGATATAGGTAATTCACTCTCACCCTTGATCTGCTTTTCCCTTCACCCCTTTAGGTGTATCATCCAATGAAAAACCACCATATATTTGCACCACTATATAGATGATGTTTTTAAGTCATGGTGGTCGGAGAATGTGGTTTTTAAGAATGTGGTCGGAGGCCTAATTTAATTAAACAATAAATAAAATAAAATAATAAATAAATAGTGGGGGGGGTGGGGGTGGGGAAGCACAAAAATGTTGATCCTGACACTTTGCTTCAATTATTGTTTGCCTTTGGGACAGGACGTAATTCCTGTCCAGATTAAAATTCAGTAAGGGAAAGCTGCCCTTCCCCAGATGTCTCTCTGTTGATTTTCTCTCAATTACTTTGGATATTTTGTCTTGCTGTTCTCTTGATGCTTAAATGATCTACAAAGGCAACAAGCGGAAATGAGGAAATGGTTGATAAGTCTTTTGGTCCACCATCTCATTCCTCCACCCACTATAATATATGGAGGGTATGAGGACAGTAAGGGGGGGCGGGGGTTACAGAGAGGCTTGTAGCAACAGAAGAGAATATTTGTGGCTCAGGGTTGAACTGTGGGGGTCCCTGGTGATCTCTAAGCTTGGTGGATTTCTTGCAGATTTTTCATCACTCAACATCATATTATCATCAGTGCTAGAAAGGACTGAGGTTCAGCAGGAGTAAGAGAGGAGGAGGAGGAGGAGGAGGAGGAGAGGAGGAGGAGGAGGGAGGAGGAGGAGAGGGAGGAGGAGGAGGAGGAGGAGGAGGAGGAGGAGGAGGAGAAGAAAGGGGAAGGGGAAGGGGAAGGGGAGGGAAGAGGAAGGGGGAACAGGAGGAAGAGGAAGTTGTTTGCTTGCAGAGAGTTCACTACTCAGCTAGATAATATTATCAGTACTAGAAGGGAGGGAGGAGGAGGGTGGAGGGTGGAGTCCTTGCTACTTTCTGAGTTTACTGGTTTTCCTGGAGGTGTTTCATGATCCAATTAGATAACATCATCAGTGCTAGAAGGAAGTGAGTTTTCGCAGAATGCTGGTGGTGGTGATGGTGGAGGAGGAGGAGGAGGAGAAAGACTGTGGTGTCTTTGCTGCTGTCTGAGCTTGGTTGTTTTCTTGCAGACATTTCATTACCCAACTAAATTACATCATCGGTGCTAGTCAATGTGGAGTTTATTCCCTGTTCATATACAGTAGCTTGCTTGGTTGTTTTCTTATAGACTTCTTCATTATGCAACTAGGTAAGATCACCAGTCATATCCCCACTTCCTTCCTCCTCTGAATGTGGTTGTTTTCTTGCAGACGTTTCGTGACCCAACTAAGCAACATCTCTCTTCTATATTTTGTATATTAAACAGATGGAATTGGTCTGCCCAGATATTAAGGCAGTAGAAATTTAACTCAAGTAAGTTTGACATACTCATTGAATGCGTATAAAGGCTCTTTGTTAACCTGGCTCTAGAACAATGAGTAAATATAGGCTACAGTCAATGGCTTTGAAGAGCTGAGCACTTAAAGCCCTTTTTGTGGGTGGACAGGTGTCCGACTGAGTGACACTCACATTTAGTTTTTGAAAGTTGATTTTGGGGACAATTGGCAAACAATCCTATTTCTGAAAAGATATGTAGGAATATTATTCTCTACCATCTGTGTTCTGCTCTCTTAAAATTCTTCAGAAAAGCTGGAAACAGAGACAATTCCCACATTTTTCTGCAGTTTGTGGCATGATGGATGGAAAGAAACTCAGTCAGCTTGATGGAAGTTATTTTGACATTTCCCATATCATGTGGTAGATCAATGCTTAAAAGCACAAGAACTTCAGAAGACATCAGGATTGGATCAGACACAAAGTCTGTGTAGACAAATATCTAAAGGTTCCGTCTTAGGCCCAATACTCTTCAATATCTTCATAAACGAATTAGATGAGGGAATACAAGGGGAACTTACCAAATTCGCAGATGATACTTAAGATAGGCTCAAGATCCAGGGCCCTATTTAACAAAATGCAACCCAATGTAGAGAAAAGTAAAGTCTTACACTTAGGCAAGAAAAACCAAAAGTACACATATAGACTGTGTGAAACCAGGCTTAATAGCAGTAATTGTGAGAGGGATCTTGGAGTCTTAGTGGACAACCAGCTAAATATATGACAAGAGTATGCAGCGTCAGTCAAACAAGCCAATGTAATCCTAAATTGCATTAACAGAGGGATTAAATGAAGATCAAGTGAGGTACTAATACCATGCTATAAAGCCTTAGTAAGACCTCACCTAGAATCCTGCATCCAGTGTGGGTCACCACACTATAAAAAAGATGTCACTCTATCCAAGATCAAAGGTGGCAACTAATCAACTTGGCACAGGGTGTCAAGCTTCGAAGTGTATTCAGGCTGTTTTTACTTTTACCACTTCACAACTTGCCACCAGACTGGTGGGAGGGAGAGATCGGAATGTGTATTCCAGATGATAACAAGAAACTGTCTCATGGGAACCAAGGACATTTCAGCAGATGTCTGCCAGAGTCGTGGAAACTTTCCCAAAACAACACTTGGACACCTAATTGGACAATGTGACCTGCACTAATGGGGGGAGGGGGGATTCTATACTCCATTGCCCGGGAATTACCCAGAGCAGGTTTTGCTTTCATTCTGTACCTAAATGATGTACTCAATAAAGTTTTGCATTAAGAGATTGGATCTGCTTAACAGTGCTTGATTGATTGAGTTCATCAGTCGGAACCTTGACACAGGGTCAGTTTGGGACAGTGCCATCCCATCCAAGACCAAAGGTGGCAATTCTCCATGGGCCAAAGAACTCTAAACCCAGAGCCACTCGATCTTGCTAGGGTTCAGTTTCAACTCGTTGCTCGCCATCCAGTCCCTAACGGCTTCCAGGCACTGCGAAAAGGGAGGTCACTCTGCTGTCAGGGTTCCGAAGGATGCCCTAATTAATTCATGAGCCTCGAGCCACGTTTCAAAAGAAATCCAATTATTTATTAGGAGCAACATGCCGGCACTTTCCCCAAATGCAGTCAGCTCTGCCCTACATAATTTACTGCCCACCTATGAACCTATTTCCCCACTTCTCCCAGGGTGTGTCATAAATTACATTCTCCAATGGAGTACTTTTGTGGGCTATAGAAAACACGCCCCTCCGGCTGGCTCTGGTAACCTGGGACACTATCTGGAGAAAGGTATGTGTGGAATGTGCTTCAGGTCATAGCAACCAAACTGTTTCATCAGATATCCCCCCTCCTTCTTATGGCAACTCGAGAGCAAGCCATGGAATGCTTTACGAGTTGACATTTGGCTCCCCTCACCTCCTGAAGGCTCACCACGAGTTCACCATCCTTGGCCTTCACTGATAGGAAACAACACTCTATATTTCAGATAAGGTCTCTGGGTCTTTTTAGCTTGGAACAAAAGGAGGGAGATGATTCACCATATAAATAACCCCAAACTAGAGGTTTTCCTCCATTTCTCATAGTTAGCATCCTTCATTGAAACAAAATAGAAGGGGATTCAGGAAAGAAGGAAATGCTTTTGTATTAAATGCTCTAATTCAGTGGTAGATGTTGCTGCCAACAGTTGTTGGGTTGAAAGCCAATTTGGATAGTTTCAATGGCACCAGGACAGGTCCCTGGAGGATCAGGCACTCAGAAATTACTCATTTTGAATGCTGTTTACTACTTCTTGAGCCTTAGGCAGCTGGCATTCCATACTGGAGCTGGAAAGAAAGAGGAAAAAGCAGCTCTTGACTTCCAAATTATACTTGTTGCTTTCCAAAACACACCCAAGTGGGCCCTGGAGGATCTAGAAGGCTGATCTAACAGAATAACAGAGTTGGAAGGACTTTGGAGGTCTTCTAGTCCAGCCCCTTGCTTGAGAAGGAAACCTTATACTGTTTTAGACAAATGGCTGTCCAGTCACTTCTTAAAAACCTCCAGTATTGGAGCACCCACAACTTCTGAAGGCAAGGTATTGCACTGGTTAATTGTTCTCATCATTAGGAAATTTCTCCTTAGTTCTAGGTTGCTTCTCTCCTTGATTAGATCTTCTAGTCCAACCTTGTTGTTCATTTGTTCATCTACTAAGCCATGTCTGCCTCTACACAACCCCATAGAGGCACACTAACTCCCCTACCTCCATCCCATCCTCCTCTCTCTCCCTGAGTTTGCCCCCAAATCCACGATCATTTCATCCATGACACCATCTAGCAATTTCATCCTCTGCCATCCCCTTCTCCATTTGCTTTCCTTCTTTCCCAACATCAGGATTTCTCCAAGGAGTCCTCTCTTCTCATTAGGTGGCCAAAGGATTTGAGCTTCAGCTTGAGGATCTGTCCTTCCAAAGGACAGTCAGAGTTAAGACTTAACTATGTATTCAATGCATAATCTCATTTGGAGACTAATTTTGAACTTCAAACTTCATCGCTGATTTAATTTGCTCTTTTTTTTTCTTTTTGCTTCTTCAATATTCATTTATTTATTTACACAATTTATTGGCTGCCCATCTGATGTAATGTAGCTCTGAATTATAGTCATAAAAATATATATATCTTAAAACAAATAAATTAAAACCAAAGATTAAAATCAAAGGACCTGTGGGGAGGGCAGGGGTGGAATAAAAGGGAGAGGGATTTATTTATTTTATTTATTTATTTTGTCAATTGCTTACAAGATAATAGGTATAAGTATATACATAGTTATGAATACATGAAATGGATACATATAAGAAAAATAAAAGAAACAATAGGACAGGGATGGTAGGCACTTTGGTGCGCTTATGCACGCCCCCTACAGACCTCTTAGGAAAGGGGTGAGGTCAATAGTAGACAGTCTAAGGTTAAAGTTTTTGGGGTTTGGGGAAGAAACCACAGAGTCAGGTAGAGTATTCCAGACATTGACCACTCTATTGCTGAAGTTGTATTTCCTGCAATCAAGTTTGGTGCGATTAACCTTGAGTTTGTATCTATTGTTTGCTCTTGTGTTGTTATGGTTGAAGCTGAAGTATTCATTGACAGGTAGGACATTGCAATGTATGATTTTATATACTGTACTTAGATCGGACTGAATCTGTTGTCACTAGATCAACCATCTCCATTGTGCCTTTCCCTCATTGGAACAATGGGCCCAATGGCAGAGTCAGATCTTTAGGCCCTTAGTAAAGGAGAGTAGGGTTGGGGTCAACCTCACATTAGGGGGCCAAGATGTTCCAGAGGGCAGGAGCAACAACAGAGAAAGCCTTCCTCCTGGACCCCACCAGCCAGAATAATTGGGCTGATGGAACCCACAGCATGCCTGCTCTGCTGGCAGGAGTGAGATGGGCCAACTCCAATCCCCATTTCAAGGTTGACTTGCAAAATGTGTCGATGACACTATCTAACCATCTTATCCTCTGCCATCCCCTTTTCTTTTTGCCTTCACTTTTTCTCAACTTCAGAGTCTTCTCCAAGGAGTATTCTCCTCTCATTAGGTGGCCAAAGTATCTGAGTTTCTGCTTCAGGATCTATCTTTCCATAGATCAGTCAAGGATGGTTTCCTTCAAGGTTGACTGACAGCATCTCCTTACAGTCCAAGGGACTCTCAAGAATCTTTTCCAACACCACAACATGAAGGCATCAATTCAGTGGTAGGATTCAAAAAAAATTAGTACCGGTTCTATGGGCATGTCTTGGTGGGCATGGCGTGGCTTGGTGGGCTGGCTTGGTGGGCATGGCAGAGGAAGGGTACTGTAAAATCCTCATTCTCTCCCTACCCTACTAACCTGCTTTCCATCTCCATTCTCCTGTGCAGGGCGACAAAAGAAGACCCAGCTGATCAGCTGGGACTTGGGAGGCAGAGAAGAGATGGGGTTGGCAGGGCCAGTCAGAGGTGGGATTTGACAGTTCTCCCAACTACTCAAAATTTCCACTACCAGTTCTCCAGAACTGGTCAGAACCTGCTGAATACCACCTCTGCATCAATTCTTCGGAGCTCAACCTTCCTAGTGCTCCAGGTCTTGCGGACATATGTTGTTGTTGTTCTGTAGCTAAATTGTGCCTGACTCTTCACAACTCCATAGATTACTGGACATAAACCCCCCACCCCCGTCCTCCATTGTCTCCCAGAATTTGCTCAAATTCATGTTCATTGAGTTGATCACATCAGGGTCTTCTCCAAGGGGTAACATCTTCTCATTTGGTGGCCAAAGGATTTTGAGCTTTGGCTTCAGTATCTGTCCTTCCAAAGGACAGTCATGGTTGATTTCCTTTAGCATTGACGGATTGGATCTCCTTGCAGTCCAGGGGACTCAAAATAATTGCCTCCAAAGACTAGATATTATGATCCTAACACATCAAGGGGCAAGTAAATGACTTTTACTTTCCCATTTTAAAGGGAAGCTATTACTTTCTACCGATTTCTTGACATTTGTATGAATTACAGATAATGGTTTCCTGTAGTGGGGATGAACACTTTAACAGCCGAATGTGTAAGTGACACTGCCTGAGTATCTCCTCATTACCCAGGAGAGATTTTTCAAATTTTAATTATAAGCCGAGAGAAGACAAATCAATCCCAGGGCAGCTATTTTCCTCTTATCTCAGTTGATCTATTAAAACATGCCTGGCCTGCTGCTTTTTTAAAAATGTTATTTTATTTTACAATTGCAAAAGGCAACCGTAGCTAAGCTGGGGCAGACCCAAAAGTGACATTTCACACAATCTCCAGTTTTCTTGGCTACTGAAAATATCTTATTGCTTTCAGGTGTGTAGACCCTGGTAAGGCCACACTTATCTCTTTGGTCCATATGTGTGTGGTCCATCATCCAGGTCATGTTTGTCCCAAAGATGTTTTTTGCAAGACGCAACTGGTCTTTCTGAGGATGTTTCACTTCTCATCCAAGAAGCTTCTTCAGCTCAATTTTCATTCCATACTTTGCAGGAATATCTGAAGCGTTCAGGAGGATCTTCAGCCAACACAATATACATGCACACTTTAAACCCAAGACTACACTAAGGCAGAAGCTTGTCTGCCCCATAGATAAAACATCTAGACGCAAGCTGAGCAACAGGGTAGATGCAGTACAATGTAGTGAGCCATGTGTAGATCTGTACATAGGGGAAACAAAACAACCACTTCACAAACACATGGTGTAACATAGGAGAACAAACCCACCAGGACAAGATTCAGCATTTAAAAGACAAAAGCCCCTTTTTTTAAAGACAGCAAAGCTCGCATTTTGGACAGAGAGGACCACTGGTTTGAAAGAGGGGTCAAAGAGGCCATCGATGTCAGAACTGAACAGCCCTCCCTCAACAGAGGGGGAGGGATACAGCATCATCTATCTCCAGTCTACAACACAGTCCTTTCAACAGTTCCAAGAAGGCTTCGCACCCATTTGCACCAATCAGGTGACCCTGAGGACACAGATAAACCTCCAAGTGGCCTCAATGACTTACTAAAAGGATGCAAACAACCAACTGTCTCCAAGGAGTATCAATTCTTCCATTCCCCGCCATCCAATCCGAGCTGACAAACCTTCTTGGATGAGAAGTGAAAAGTCTTCTCAAAGAAAATCCAGAAAGTCTAGTTGCCTCTTGAAAAAAACACATTTGGGACAACTTGACACTTGATAAGACCACACTTAGAATACTGCATCCGATTTTAGTCACCCCAATACAAAAAAAAAAAGATGTTGAGACTTTGAAAAGAGTTCAGAGAAGAACAACAAAAATGATTAGAGGCCTAGAAGCTAAAATATATGAAGAACGGTTTCAGGAATTGAGTATGTCCAGTCTAATGAAAAGAAGGACTAGCGGGGATGTGAGAGCAGTCTTCCAATATCTAAGGGGCTGCCATGAGGAAGAGTGGATCAACTTATTTTCTAAAGCACCTGAAGGCAGGACAAGAAACAATGGATAGAAACTCATCAAGGCTGAGAAGCAACCTAGAACTTAGGAGAAAGTTCCTAACAGTGAGAACAATTAATCAGTGGAGCAAATTGCCTTTGGAAATTTCCTATGGATGCCCCAACACTGGAGGCTTTTAAGAAAAAAAAACCTAAATAACCATCTATCAGAAATAATATAGCTCCTGAGAGAGCAGGCCGTTGGACTAGATGATCTCCAATGTTCCTTTCCATTCTGTGACTGTTATTGACTTCATCATTGAAATAGAGCTGGAAGGAACCTTGGAGGTCTTCTAATCTAACCCTCTGCTCAAGCAGGGGACATTTCAGGCAAGCGGCTGTCTAGTCCCTTCTTAAAAACCTCCAGTGATGGAGCACCCACAACTTCTGGTGGCAAGCTGTTCCGCTAGTTAATTGTCCTCACTGTTAGGAAGTTTCTCCTTGATTCCAGGTTGGTTCTCTCCTTGATTGGTTTCCATCCATTGTTTCTTGTCTTGCCTTTGGGACACAAATGGACTCCTTCCCCTTTGTGGCAGCCTCTCAAATACTGGAATACTGCTGTCATGGTACAGAAATCATCCTGTGGCTCAAAACAAAGAGATGTTTAATTTGGAAGCCGAGGCTGAAATCAAGCCAAGTCAACCTTCCACTGCACACTGCTGACAACTTATTCGTGTTGCTGCCTTTCCCTGTTGACTCATTTATCAAGAAAGCCACTGGGTAGAAAGGCAGATGGTGACAAGATAGCTCTGCTCTGAAAGGTCAATTGAACTGTAATTGAATCTTCTGCCTGGACAGTGTTGAGGGCACCAGGGCCTTCTGTGGTCCTGGCTTTACAGCAACCTCTTGATGATGCCAACCTTAAAGCCACATTTGGCTTGACCATGTGACAGACTACATATGTTATGGGTTCTTGGCTTTGGCTGCTAACTGGTGGTGATGCATGCTGTATTCTGTGGACCTACTGGGGAAATTCTGGATTGAATACCTCTCTGTGGCGTCCTTGGTGCTTTCTGAGTTTAGCTGTTTTCTTGCGGTTGTTACATGACCAAACTAGGTGACATCATCAGTGCAACAAGGGAGTGGACTTTGTGGAGAGGAGGAGGAGGACTGTGGGGTCCTTGGTTTTTTTCCCATCAGATATTTCATGAACCAACTAGGTAACATCATCAGTGCTAGAAGGGAGAGGGGTTTGCTTTCTGTTTCTATATAAGTGGCTTGCCCTGCCAGTGTTAGTGAGAGTGTTGTGTCAGTCAGTGTGTCTATCTTTCATATATCTGTCAGTCTGTGTCCTTCCGTCCACCTACCCACCTACCTACCTACCTAATTATCTTGCCCACACTCTGGATGATTCAATTTGGATGTGATTCACTTGATCATCCCTTCCAAAGGAGATGCACAACATGAAGTGAGGTGGCATTGATTTCCTGGATCAGATCAGTCACCCTGCTGAATTTCAGCTGTTTATTTAGTCTTCCGTAACACTCAGCACATCTGTGCAAAGGGCATTTTTCTCAGAAATGAAGTGGCAAATGGAGGGATTTCAGGGCTAATTCCTTGCTAACATGCACGGATGTGCCCTGTTTTCTTTATCATTATTATTTTTAAACTCCCTCCTCACTCTTATGGGTGATCTGTGACTTCCTCAATCTAGAATCCTCTACTGGAAGCCTGGGTGTTTGAGGGTTTTGCAAAATATCTCAGCTGTTTCTCGCTTTGGACTCTTTCTGGACAGAGAGCGTTAATATAGCTCCTGACATCTGTTGGAGCCCTTGTCCCAACTTAGAAGTCACACTCTCAAGTTAGAAGTCACACTCTACCATCACCGAGATGGCCTTGGGCTTGACTTTCCACCTCCTCTCTTGCCCCAAAAGTGCTTTTTCAAGAGGCCACTGGACTTTCTGGTTTTATCTTTGAAGACATTTCACTTCTCAGTCCAAGAAGCTTCTTAAATTCTGGCTGGATGGCGGGGAAGGGAAGGATTTATACTTCTTGCAGACAGAACTGGTCCTCTGCGTCCTTTTAGAGTCTCATTGAGGCCACTTGGAGGTTTATCTGTGTCATCAGGGTCACCTGAGTGGTGCAAATGGATGTGAAGCCTTCTTGGAACTGTTGAAAGGACTGTGTTATAGACTGGAGATAGATGATATCATATCCTGCTCCCTCTGTTGAGAAAGAGCTGTCCAATTTTGACATAGATGGCCTCCTTGAGGCACTTTGAGATGACATAATCTACGCTTGTACCATTCAGTGTGTGTACTGCACAGCTTGCCACTATGTTGTAGAAAGTTATCACCCAACCCTCTCCTAGAAGAATGAAATATTCTAGGAAATATTAAACAGGCAGAATATTATATTTCCCTGGAATGAGAAAAGGAGAAACATGTTTTTAAAGACAAAGCAGCTCCCTACAGCTTCCTACAGCTCCAGTGGGATGGAATGAAGACATGGCCCTCAGGACACGATAGGAATATCCATCTCACCACATGGCACCTGGGTTGAATCCTGCATCACCCAGCAGGATTCAACCAAACATAGCACACAGACAACCTACAAATCTAGCTAGGATCCCTGACAGCCATCAATCTGAATATTCTTCCTGTGCCTCAGGAAGTTCAAAGTTTAGAGAAGGTATAAAACCAAGGGACTCTCAGCATCTCTTCCCCTTTTTGCCCAGGATCTCCAAGGCATGTGGTCTTGTCCATTATTAAACCTTCTTTCCAAGCAACTATCCATGAATCCAGTGTCTTTTCCCTCCCACTTGGAACTGAACCCGGAAGGATATTTCTTACAATTTGTAGGGCTGTCCCTGAGTTCTCTCTACATAGCCTGCACCTTGGGTGTGGTAAGTAAGCCCTTGCTTCTCTGCAGCTGATGCTTAGTGTCTGTCCTTGTGCTGCTATGACCAGTGAAGTGGTCCTTGGTGCTCCGTGAGCTTGGTAGTTTTCTTGGAGATGTTTCACATCATGATATTACCTACTTCAGGTAATGAAACATCTGCAAGAAAACAACCAAGCTCATGGAGCACTAAGGACCTCACAGTCCTCTTCTTCCTCCTCCTCCCTGCAAACATTTTAGCATTGATGATGTTACCTAGTTGGGTAATGAAACATCTGCAAGAAAACAACCAAGCTCAGAGAGCACCAAGGACCTCACAGTCTTCTTCCTCTTCCCTCCTCTTCTTCTTCTTCTCTTCTTCTTTCTCTTTCTCTTTCTCTTCCTCTTCTCTTCCTCCTCCTCCTCTCTTCTTCTTCTTCTTCTTCTTCTTCTTCTTCTTCTTCTTCTTCTTCTTCTTCTTCTTCTTCTTCTTCTTCTTCTTCTTCTTCTTCTTCTTCTTCTTCTTCTTCTTCTTCTTTTCTCCTCCTCCTCCTCCTCCTCCTCCTCCTCCTCCTCCTCCTCCTCCTCCTCCTCCTCTTCTTCTTCTTCTTCTTCTTCTTCTTCTTCTTCTTCTTCTTCTTCTTCCTCTTCCCTTCCTCTTCCTCTTCCTCTTCCTCTTCCCTTCCTCCTCTTCTTCTTCTTTCTCTCCCCCCTCCTCCTCCTCCTCCCCTCCTCTTCTTCTTCTTCTTCTTCTTCTTCTTCTTCTTCTTCTTCTTCTTCTTCTTCTTCTTCTTCTTCCTCTTCCTCCTCTTCTTCTTCTTCTTCTTCTTCTTCTTCTTCTTCTTCTTCTTTTTCTTCTTCTTCTTCTTCTTCTTCTTCTTCTTCTTCTTCTTCTTCTTCTTCTTCTTCTTCTTCTTTCTCCCCCTCCTCCTCCTCCTCCTTCTCCTTCTTCTCTTCCTTCTCCTCCATCGTCCTCCTCCTCCTCGTTCCTTCTTTTCCTCCTCCTCTCCATAAAAGGAATACTCGAATACAGTTCATCAGTCTGGAACCCACATTACATATCTGATATTAGCACAATTGAGAAAGTCCAGAAATATTTCACAAGAAGAGTTCTCCACTCCTCTACTCGTTGTAGAATACCTTATGCCACCAGACTTGAAATTCTAGAACTAGAAAACCTTGAATTACGCCGTCTTCAGTCTGATTTAAGCATGGTATATAAAATCATACATTGCAATGTCCTACCTGTCAATGAATACTTCAGCTTCAACCATAACAACACAAGAGCACACAATAGATACAAACTCAAAGTTAACCGCACCAAACTTGATTGCAGGAAATACGACTTCAGCAATAGAGTGGTCAATGTCTGGAATACTCTACCCGACTCTGTAGTTTCTTCCCCAAACCCCAAAAACTTTAACCTTAGACTGTCTACTATTGACCTCACCCCTTTCCTAAGAGGTCTGTAGGGGCGTGCAAAGCGCACCAACGTGCCACCGTCCCTGTCCTATTGTTTCTCTTATTCTTCTTTTATTTTTCTTATATGTACCCATTTCATACACTTATACTTATTATCTTGTAAACAATTGGCAAATCAAATAAATAAATAAAATAAAATAAATAAAATTCACCCCCTTTCTCTAGTTTGCTTAATGAAACCTTCACAAGAAAACAACCAAGTTCAGAGAAACCGAGGAGCTCTCACTTGAACCCTGGGGTACAAATATTCTTCCTTATTGGTATGATCAGTGCCTGTCCTTTCATTCAGCCCTTTCCAGCCACTGACAAGAATTTCTAAATAAAATATATGGTATCTTTATTGAATTTTGAAAGTAAACATAAAAATAATAACTAATATAAAAGCAAAGAAAGGAAGGAGGGGAATACTTTTGGCCCATGGGAGTCTGACTACAGCCAATAGAATACATGCTCTTGCCACAGGAACAGGAAGCTCAAGGGCAAGGCCCAAGAGAAGGTATAAATAACCCTCACTCTCCACTCCATGTGCTCAGCTGCCCAGGACCTCAAACCTACGTGGTCCTGTCCATCCATAAACCATCTTTCCAATCAGCTTCCATGATTCCAGTGTCTTTCTCCCCACTTGGAACTGTACCCAGATGGATATTTCTTCCAACACTCATCTTTTTTTTTTTTTTTTTAGGATACAGAGAAAGTCATCTGTGCTTGTATAAAAAGTTAAAAACGAAGTAACTTTCTCAGAGGAACCAAGAAAAACACACAGATGTGGGTTTTTTTTTCCATTGCGAAAATGGCTGTCTAAGATGATCCAACCTCATGGGGGAATTGAAGGGACAATCTCAGCAGATCCCCCACCCACCCCACCCCCATTTTAAGCAAGCTCTGCTGGGCGAGAGGCAGAACTCTGCTAGAAAATAGTATGTCCCAAATAAATTAGAAAATTACAGAATAACAGAATTGGAAAGGACCTTGGAACAGTGGTGGGATTCAATGTTTTTTTTTTTTAACTATCGGTTCTGTGGGCGTGGCTTGGTGGGCGTGGCAGGGGAAGGATATTGCAAAATCCCCATTCCCTCCCCATCCCACTAACCTGCTTTCCAGCTCCGTTCTCCTTTGCAGGGCAACCAAAGGAGACCCAGCCAATCATCTGGGACTCAATGGGAGGCAGAGAAGAGATGGGGTTGGCGGGGCCAGTCGGAGGTGGCATTTGCCAGTTCTCGGAACTACTCAAAATTTCCGCTATTGGTTCTCCAGAACTGGTCAGAACCTGCTGAATACCATCTCCCTTGGGAGTCGTCTAGCCCAACTCCCTCAGTGGTGGGATGCTGCCAGTGTAACAACTGGTTTGCTAATTGCACACCTTGTGCGCACATGCACAGCTTTTTTTCCAATTACTTATCTTCGTTGTTACTTCAGGGAAGTGACACAGCTGAGGCGCAGCAGATCGCTCTGCCACATGAATCATCTGAGCAGATATAGGTGAGTACAGCGCAGAGGTGGGCAGTCAGGCCCACATGATCGTCCAAGCAAACCAGTTTGGAGACAGCTGATCATCGGAGCTCGGGGTTCACCCGAACTGGTCCGAATGGGCAGAATCCCACCCCTGAACCCCCTGCTCCATCAGGTGACTCTGCACCATGCTGGACAAATGGCAATGTTCCAATATTTGAGGGGCTGCCATAAAGAGGAGGGGGTCCACTTATTTTCCAAAGCACCAGAAGGGGTGGGGACGACAAGAAACAATGGATGGAAACTAACCAAGGAGAGAAGCAATCTGGAATTATGGAGAAACTTCCTAACAGTTAATTGCTAGAACAGCTTTGCCTCCAGAAGTTGCGGATGCTCCAACACTGGAAGTTTTTAAGAAGAGATTGGATAACCATTTGTCTGAAATAGTAAAGGGTTTTCTGCCTAGGCAGGGACTAGAACAGGTGTTGCCAACCTTTTGGACCTCAGGGACCACCAAACTCATAATTTTAAATCCCGTGGACCAGAGACCCTGGAAAATCCCCAAAAAAAGTCTGCAGGAAAATTCCCCACCCTGTTTTCCTACCGATCGATCATTCTTTATTTGGGATTGCAGGATACCGTCTCCAGCTCCGTTCTCGGGGTGGGGGGAGAGAGAGAGACTTTTGGCTTCATGCAAGGAAAGCAGCAGAAGTCTTTCTTTCTCTCCCCCAAACAGAAATGAGTCTTTGTGAGACTTGTCATGCCGGCACAGCCTCTTAGAGCAGGATGCCTTTCAGGGTCCCAAAGACTCATTTCTGATGGAGTTTGGGAGAGAGAGAAAAAAAAGACTTTTGCTGTTTTCCTTGCATTTAGCCAGAAGCAGAAGAAGAATGAAGTGGAAAGAAGCAGCCTAGTGGCCAAGCAAGGCATGTGGGGCGAGTGGAGCAAGTTTTCCTCCTCCATCCTTTCCCCCATCCCCTCACTGATTTGTGTTATTTGCAATGCAAGGGACACAAGCTTTGTGTTCCTATGGGCTATGTGGGCAGCGCAGCCTTGTGTTCCCACGCAGCCTGGATTAATTACTTTGTGGGGTGCTTTGGTGGTGACATTTCTCTGCGAATCACCAAATTTTTCTTGTAGACCACCAGTGGTCCCCAGCCCACTGGTTGGTGACCACTGGACGAGAAGACCTCCAAGGTACCTTCCAACACTGTTATTCCATTCTATTCTGTTATTCTGTATTTTCATTAGACTAGACATACCCAATTCCAACAACCATTCATTGTATATTTTTAGTCTCCAGTCTCCTAATCATCTTTGTTGCTCTTCTCTTCACTCTTCCTAGAGTCTCAACATCTTTTCTGTATCATGGTGACCAAAACTGGATGTAGTAATCTGTGTGGTCTCACCAGTCCAGTATGAAGCTGTACTATCGTCTCTTATTGTCTTGATGCTGTCCTTCTGTTGATGCAACCTAGGATGAATAAATCACCGAGGTCCTTTGATTATGGCCAGTTGGAGGAACGTTGGCCATCTTTCAAGGGCAGTCAAGTCAAAATGACTCAAAATGTCAAAGAGTCATCCCCTTCTGCTTCTCCTCTCTGCTTACTCATTTATCTTGTTTTTACTACTCAACCATGACCAGTCAAATATTATTCAGTCAAACTCTTGATCGTTTGATTTGCACAAGTAATTTCTGCTTATTTAATCTCAGCAGTTCATGGATCTTAATGAATGCTGCTTTGACTCCTGAGAAACTGAAGGTTGAAAAACAAAGTTTATGTGGATGGGGAAAAAGAAGGGGGAGGCACATAGAAGTTCACCCTAGCATAGAAAGGGTGCGGAGAATCATCATACATGTGATATAGTCCTGCCCTTCTGACGACAATATCATGAAATAATAGATTTGGAATGTCCCAAAGCAGTGGTGGGATTCAATTTTATTTACTACCAGTTCTGTGGGTGTGGCTTGGTGGGTGTGGCAGGGAAAGAATACTGCAAAATCCCCATTCCCTCTCCACCCCACTAACCTGCTTTCCAGCTCCATTCTCCTGTGCAGGGCAACCAAGGAAGACCCAGCCGATCAGCTGGGACTCAATGGGAGACAGAGAATAGATGGGGGTGGGGCCAGTCAGAGGTGGTATTAGCTGGTTCTCCGAACTACTCAAAATTTCCACTTCCAGTTCTCCAGAACTGGTCAGAACCAGCTGAATATCACCTCTGTCGCAAAGTTGTTGTTGTTTTTTTCAAGAGGCAATTGGGCCATCTTGTTTTTTTTTTTTTTTTTTTAAGATGTTTCACTTCTCATCCAAGAAGCTTCTTCAGCTCTAACTGAATGTTGGGGAATGGAAGGATTTATATTCCTTGTGTTCACCACATTAGTTGCATTAACAGAGGGATACAATCAAGATAAAGTAAGGTACTAATTCCACTCTATAAAACCACATCTAGAACACTTAGTAAGACCACACCTAGAATACTGCATCCAGTTTTGGTCACCACACTATAAAAAAGATGTTGAGGCTCTAGAAAGAGTGCAGAGAAGAGCAACCAGGATGACTGGAGACTAAAACATACAAAGAACTGTTACAGGAACTGGGCATGGCTAGCCTAGTGAAGGGAAGGACCATGGGGGATATGATAGCTGTCTTCCAATATTTGAGGGGCTGCCACAGAGAGGCGGAATTCAAGCTATTCTCCAAAGCACCCGAAGGCCAGACAAGGAATAATGGATGGAAACTGAACAAGGAGAAATTCAACCTGGAAATAAGGAGAAATTTTCTTGCAGTGAGAACAATCTACCAATGGAACAGAAATTGCCTTCGGAATTTGTGGGAGCGCCATCACTCAATGCTTTCAAAAAGACACTGGATTGCCATGTGTCAGAAATGGTGTAGAGTCTGCTTGGGTGGTAGGTTGGATTAGATTAGGGGTTGGCAACCTTAAATACTCAAAGAGCCACAAAGGTCCTAACCAGAAGCTCCCTGTTCAATTCTGGAGCCAATTGGAAGTCCAATTTCCTCACCATAGAATCTCCTCCTAGCATGGCGTCCTTTTTCCTCTATCTCTCCTAACCAAAAGACCTATCAATTGTGGATCCAACCAGCAACAGGAAGCCACAGCAGAGGGATGAAAGAGCCACATGTGGCTCCAGAGCTGCGTGTTGATGATCCCTGGATTAAATGGTCTACAAAGTCCCTTCCAACTGTGTTAATCTGTATAGTTCCCTATATGTGATGAAATGTAGTAAGGAGTTTGCTTCCCAGGAGGGAGAGGTGGATTCTAGAGGAGGAAGAAGCAACTCAGCCCAGATATCTTGCATGAAAGAAAGAGGGTGAAGATGGCTTCTCCCTAATAATTCCCAGAGTATATTATAGATGCAAAGTACAATGTTATGTAGTTCTTTTTTTAGGGAATTATTATTATTAAAACTAATTAAAATAAATGTTTATTGGGAATTAAGATGAGGAAATTAAGGTATATCTAAACCACTGAGGTGACACTCCCAAATTAGTAACAGGGGAAGGGAAATTTATGTTCTACTTTGTGTGTAAAAGCTTGTATTAATCTAGAATCTATGGAAAGAATATGCGATGGAATTGCAAATCTGACACATAAAATAATTAAAAGGTAATAAGATATGGGGATTATTAGTGATTTAAATGAGAAAAGACTATCTTGGAAAAGGTCACGCTTAAAAGAAACATTAATGTTTAAGAAATATATTTGAAATAAATTGAAATGAACTGAGAAGATGTTTAGAATGAAAATAATACCAGTGAACAGGATTAATTTATTTGTTCCTTTTCTTACGTAAAATTAAGTTAAAAATGGATAAGATAGGCAGTTGAATGTAGAAAATGAATATATAATTATTGTCATATTTGCATGTAAAAGTGGTGACCCAGAATTATGTTGTACACTGAAAAGAGCTTTTTCTTCTTCTTTGTTTTGGAAAAATTGAATAAAACTTGTTTAAAAAATAAACATCATGTTGTCTGGGTTGTTTAATTTGCTTAACAATACGGATTACATTCTTAATCTCCACCTGTTTTTTCCAACTACTGGCAAAATAAAGTCCCATGTTTGATAATATTCTGTGTCTTCTTTCTATTTAATAATCTTCAGTGCAAATCTGTCCATTTCTGCACAATGCAGTATCTTCCTAATTATCTCTTTATCTCACAGTGTTTCTTCAATTATTCTTCAACAATGACACAGTGGATTAAAAAAAAAATCTTTGGTTATAATATAGAATTCGAGAAAGGGCAAAACTTACAGGAAAGGAACTATAAATTGACAATGGCAACTTCTTATAAAGAAAATTTATATAAAATGTTTTATGGGTGGCACTTACCACCTGCTAGGTTAGCTAAAATGTTTAAAAATATGTCTAGCAAACATTGGAAACGTAACTGAAAAATGGGCACATATTATCATATGTGGTGGATTTGTGTTAAAGCAAAACACTGTTTGGATAAAAATACATAAAAAAAGATGATAGGAAAACATGAAGACTTTAAATCTGGACTGTTCTTATTAGGTATACCATCAGAAAAACTTGATCAGCAAAGTATGCATTTAATATTGCAAGTCTTAATGGCAGCGAGAATTATATTTGCACAATATTGGAAAAATGAAGAAACACAGTGACATGACTGCAAGCATTCTGAAGGGCTGTAGAAATCATAGGCCTTGTTCTGACCCAAGCTTCCCAAAATCACAAAACAGACTCCTTGCCCCCAACAAAACCCCTTTTTATTAGGCTAATGTGAATTCCTATCATTCACATCCAACAAAGTCCCAGCAAACAGTCTTTCAGGAGTGATTTAAAACCACAGACCTTATCAGGCTTGGAGAGCTGCCAGGCCGATAGCTTCCAAGTGCAACGCTGTACTAGAAAATACTTGGCAAGGAGTCACAAGCAAATCTTCACCCTAATTAAATGAACTAATTGTTTCCTGCAAACACCACTCCTTTATTCCCCATGAGAGGGACCATACCCCATCCACCTGTGCCTTTACTCCCAAGTTGACCCTTGTTGCTTAACTGTTCCCTTCTCCTGGCAGCTCTGCACACGCACACATTGGAAACAGACTCCAGCTGCTCTTCTACCTCACTGATCTCCGACTCCAAAGGCAGCTGATAAATGTCAGATGGCTCTGGCCCCATCTCTGCCTCCAACGCAGAGCCCTTGACGGAGCCTTTCCCAGACTCCAGGACTGGCCCATGTTCCTCCCCAACCTCCTCACTGTCCAAGTCTGCCACCAGCTCCGCTAGCCGCTGGTGGGCCACAACAGGCCTGTATTACAAGGCCACCTGCAGAACTGCAGTTACACACCAAACAACTTTGCTCCTGCATCTGTTTAGCCCCACAAGACAACGCAGCTGGGATGCCTCTGAGACCAGTTGCTAATAAAACATCCAGTTTTGCTGTCAGCTTTATGCATCAAAGTTTAAATGGTTCCACAGCAGCATTTTTAAAGTCCATTAACTAGGAAGAAGGCTTTGCTGACAAATCCAGCCCACAGCTTCCCGAGGAACTTATCTTCTCAATATCAGTGTTGGCCTTTCGGCAAAGGAGCAGTTTCTCTTCATTTTCCCCCCCTCCTCCCCTTGTTGCTGTTTATTTCAGTTTTATAAATGACCCTCATGACACATTAAAAGAAATGATGAATTGCCATCCTAATTAGCTGGCAGTAATTTGTTGTGCTTTCGCTCTGCTTTCAGGAGTTTCCATGCAGTTGGAATACAGAGCGAACGAAATGCAAAAGATTTTTTTAGAACATGGAATATAGAACCATGGAGCCAGAAAGGGACCTCAGAGGTCTTCTAGTCCAACCCCCGCTGCTCAAGGCAGGAGTCTTTATACCACCCTGGAGAAATGTTTGTCCAGTCTCTTTTTGAGTGATGGAGTACGCAAAAACTTTGGAAGATGAACTGCGCCACTCCTGTTTCTAGATTGTGTCATAAGAACAATTTGGGGTTTCAATTCGAGCGGGGGTTGCTCAAGAATAAGTAAAAATGAAGTTTAAACAACTGTGAGGATAGATTTTGTTGATTCCCCAAAGCACACATTATAGGGGAACTTATGTACGTGCTAGTTCTAGGCTGACCCTTCAAGGGGCCTGAGTGTTTGTAGGTACATGTCATCTATGTGACATGTGACACATCTATGATGTGAACATGCAGTTCTGCTGCATGTTAATTTTAATTAACTCTTATTTGTGTTTATAGACCATCTCCTTGGACATGTGTATTAGTAACTTATTTGGGGGGTTTCAGGAACTTTGAGTAATGTATTTTTCCCCATTTGTTAGTTCTTTCTTTAACAAGTTCCCAGCCACTACTTCTTGTCCTGCCCTCAGGTGTTTTGGAAAATAGCTTGACCCCTTCTCCTCTCTGTGGCAGCCCCTGAGATGTTGGAAGACTGCTGTCATGTCTCCCCTGGTCCTTCTCTTCACTAGACTAGCCATGCCCAGGTCCTGTCATCATATGTTTTAGCCTCCAGTCCCCTCATTATCCTGGTTGCTCTTCTTTGCACTTTGTCTAGAGCCTCAACACCCTTTTTGTATCGTGATGACTAAACTAGATGCAGTATTCCATGTATGGTTTCATTACTGCAATATAAAGTATACTAACACTTCCTGTGAGGTTGATACTATTCCTCTCTTGATGCAGCCTAGGACTGAACTTGAGGTTTTGAAGAAGGAAGAGGAGGACGAGGGGGGGTGGAGGAGGAAGAAGAGGAGGAGGAGGAGGGAGGAGGAGGGAGGAGGAAGGAGAGGAGAAGAGAAGGGAGAAGGAGAAGGAAGGAGAAGAAGAAGGAGGAGGAGGAGGAGGAGGAGGAAGGAGGAGAAGGAGGAGGAGGAGGAGGAGGAGGAAGGAGAGGAAGAGGAAGAGGAAGAAGAAGAGGAAGAGGAAGAGGAAGAAGGAAGAAGAAGAAGAAGAAGAAGAAGAAGAAGAAGAAGAAGAAGAAGAAGAAGAAGAAAGAAGAAGAAGAAGAAGAAGAAGAAGAGGAGGAGGAGGAGGAGGAGGAGGAGGAGGGAGGAGGAGGAGGAGGAGGAGGAGGAGGAGGGAGGAGGAGGAGAAGAAGAAGAAGAAGAAGAAGAAGAAGAAGAAGAAGAAGAAGAAGAAGAAGAAGAAGAAGAAGAAGAGGAGGAGGAGGAGGAGGAGGAGGAGGAGGAGGAGGAGGAGGAGGGAGGAGGAGGAGGAGGAGGAGGAGGAGGAAGAAGGAAGAAGAAGAAGAAGAAGAAGAAGAAGAAGAAGAAGAAGAAGAAGAAGAAGAAGAAGAAGAAGAAGAAGAAGAAGAAGAAGAAGAAGAAGAAGAAGAAGAAAATCAAAATGCATTTCCTTTTCTACCAAATCTGTTGAGAAGGGATTCAGTTTTTCCTCCCGATGCTACTCAGTATAAATATTACTTGCGGGGGTGAAGAAACCCACCTTTTAGTTCCCCGGGGTTCATGCAATCCAGTCAAAGTATTTTTAGCATATTCGTCGCATTTTCAGACAGAGGCTCCAGTAGCTGAGCAATGTTGTGTGATAAAAAATAAATAATTTACTAGTCCCTTTTCTTTCCGATCCAGTTGTTGATATCCAGAGCCTTCCTTTTATGAATTAGAACTTGGAAAGAGTCTTCCAAGAGGCAGGGGAATGGAGTATTATCTTCCGATATCACTCAACAGCCAGGCATAATTATGGTGGTAGTAGACATGGATTGGCGGACGTAACAGCTGCTAACAAGTTTTGCAGTTTCATTTTATGCTTTACGAGCATTCAGTGCAGTTATACATATTCACTGGGGAGAGATTCTTTTTTTTTTTTCCCTCCAAAAGATATTTAGAGCTCGAAGAAAACTGGAGAGAAGAATCTCCCATCCTCGTTCAGGTTCAGCTGTATCTTAAGATTCAGTTCCCAAGCAAGAATGGAAATGAGTTTAGCTGAGGAATAGGTTTTAAAGCTAATGACTCATCGGCAAGTGTGAGCAGTTCAATGAGATTTGCAACATAGAATACTATGTTGGAAAGGGATCTGGGAGGTGGTCTAGTCCAACCCCGTGCTCAGGCAAGAGACCCTACACCATTCCAGACAAATGGATGTCCAATATCTTCTTAAAAACCTCCAGTGTTGGAGCATTTACAACTTCTGGAGGCAAGTTGTTCCACTGGTTAATTGTTCTCACTGTCAGGAAATGTCTCCTTAGTTCTAGGTTGCTTCTCTCCTTGATTAGTTTCCAACCAAGGGTGGGATTCAGCTGGTTTGGGCCGGTTTAGGTGAACTGGATGTTAATTTCACATCCAGTTTGGCGAACCGGTAGTTCCGACTACCATCTGCCCCCCCCTGCCCCTCCAGGAGTCCCAACGAGGACCGTCTGGCTCCCAGGGGAGTGTAGGGAGGCCTCCTGGGACCAAAAATGGGGCATGGGGGCTTCCAGTGCTGCCCCCACACCCCATTTTGATTTCCGGGAGGCTTCAAGGAGACTTTCTAGACCCAAAATTGGGCACAAGGGGTGGTGCTGGATCCTCCGTGCCCAAATTTTGGCTGCCAGGAGGCTCCAGGGGGGCTTTCTAAGGAGAAAGTAAGCCATTAAGGGAGAAAGAAAGGAAGAAAGGAAGAGAAAAGAAAGAGAGAGGGAGGGAAGGGAGAAAGAAAGAAAGAAAGAAAGAAAGAAAGAAAGAAAGAAAGAAAGAAAGAAAGAAAGAAAGAAAGAAAGAAAGAAAGAAAGAAAGAAAGAAAGAAAGAAAGAAAGAGGGAGGGAAGGGAGAGAGAACGAAAGAGGGAGGGAAGGGAGAAAGAAAGAAAGAAAGAAAGAAAGAAAGAAAGAGAAGGAGGGAGAGAAAGAAAGAGAGAGGAGGGAAGAGAGAAAGAAAGTGAGGGAGGGAAGAGAGAAAGAAAGAGGGAGGGAAGGGAGAAAGAAAGAAAGAGGAGGGAAGGGAGAAAGAAAGAAAAAGAAGCAAGGAAGGGAGAGAAAGAAAGAGAAGGAAGGAAGGAAGGAAGGAAGGAAGGAAGGAAGGAAAGAAAGAAAGAAAGAAAGAAAGAAAGAAAGAAAGAAAGAAAGAAAGAAAGAAAGAAAGAAAGAAAGAAAGAGGGAGGGAAGGGAGAAAGAAAGAAAAAGGGAGGAAAGGGAGAAAGAAAGAAAGAGAAGGAAGGAAGGAAGAGAGAGAAAGAAAGAGAGAGGGAGGGAAGGGAGAAAAAAGAGACAGACAGAAAGAGGGAGGGTGGGAAGGGGGAGAAAGAAAGAAAGAAGGAGGGAGGGAAGGAGAAAGAAAGAAAGAAAGGGAGAGAAGGGAGAAGGAAGAGAGAGGGAAGGAAGGAAGGAAGGAAGGAAGGAAGGAAGGAAGGAAGGAAGGAAGGAAGGAAGGAAGAAAGAAAGAAAGAAAGAAAGAAAGAAAGAAAGAAAGAAAGAAAGAAAGAAAGAAAGAAAGAAAGAGGGGAAGGGAAGGGCAAGTGAATGAGATATGGAGGGATGGAGGGATGGAGAGAGGGAGGGAAGGAGGGATGGAGAAAAAAAGGAGAGGAAGGAAGGATCACAAACCCTAGCACTAGATGCAGCTTCAGAGAATGCTTTGAAACAGCACAGCAATACAGTGCTGGAAGGGAGCTCGGAGGTCATCTAGTCCAACCCCCTGTCTCCAGCAGGAGACATCTGGGTTATTTTGGTGCCTCACCCAGTCACAGGACCACCAAGCCACGCCCACCAAGCCAAGCCCACAGAACTGAATCTCACCCCTGTTTCCAATTTATTTATTTATTTATTTATTTGATTTGCCAATTGTTTACAAGATAATAAGTATAAGTGTATACATAGTTGTGAATACATGAAATGGGTACATATAAGAAAAATAAAAGAAGAAGAAGAAACAATAGGACAGGGACGGTAGGCACGTTGGTGCGCTTATGCACGCCCCTACAGACCTCTTAGGAAAGGGGTGAGGTCAATAGTAGACAGTCTAAAGTTAAAGTTTTGGGGGTTTGGGGAAGAAACCACAGAGTCAGGTAGAGTATTCCAGACATTGACCACTCTATTGCTGAAGTCGTATTTCCTGCAATCAAGTTTGGTGCGGTTTACCTTGAGTTTGTATCTATTGTGTGCTCTTGTGTTGTTATGGTTGAAGCTGAAGTATTCATTGACAGGTAGGACATTGCAATGTATGATTTTGTATACCATGCTTAAGTCAGACCGAAGACGGCGTAATTCAAGGTTTTCTAGTTCTAGAATTTCAAGTCTGGTGGCATAAGGTATTCTACGAGTTCTTGTCCTGCCTTCAGGTGTTTTGGAGGAATAACTGAGTTGGAAGAGACCTTGGAGGTCTTCTAGTCCAATCCCTTGAAGAGGCCCTGAAACATTCTGGACAAATGGCTGTCTGGTCTCTTGTTTCTCTCTGAATTCCAGGGGTCCAAGTCCTATGCTCTTTAATATAGATGTAGATCATGTAAATTCTGGCCTATTTAGATATTTTCTCTGCTACTTCTCTCTCTCTCTCTCTCTTCTCTCTCCTTCCCTCCCTCTCTCTTCTCTCTGTCTCCCCTCTCTCTTTTCTCCCTCTTTCTCTCTCATTCTCTCTCTCTCTCTCTCTCCCTCCCTCCATCTTCTCTCTTCTCTCTTTTTTCTCTCATCTCTCTTTCCCCCTTCCTTTCTCTTCTCTCTCTCTCTTTCTCTCATTCTCTCCCACTCTTTCCTTCTCTCTTTCTCTCTCTCTCATTCTCTGTGTGTCTCTCTCTCTCTCTCCCTCTTCTTTCTCCCTTTCTCTTCTCTCTCTCTCTCTCTCTCTCATTCTCTCTCTGTCTCTCTTTTTTTCTCTCTCTCTCATTCTCTCTCTGTTCTCTCTTTCTCTCTTTTTTCTCTCCTCTCTTTCTTCCTCCCTTTCTCTCTCTCTCTCTTCTCTCTTTCTCATTCTCTCCCTCTCTTTCCCTCTCTCTTTCTCTCTCTCTCATTCTCTCTGTGTCTCTCTTTCTCTCTCTCTCCCCCTCTCTCTCTTCTTTCTCCCCCTTTCTCTTCTCTCTCTCTCTCTCTCTCTCTCTCTCATTCTCTCCTCTCTCTTTCCCTCTCTCTCATTCTCTCTCTGTTCTCTCTCCCTCCCTCCCTCTCTTCTTTCTCCCTCCCTTTCTCTTCTCTCTTCTCTTTCTCTCTCTCATTCTCTCCCTCTTTCCCCCTCTCTTTCTCTCTCTTATTTATTTATTTATTTTATTTTTTATTTATTTGATTTGCCAATTGTTTACAAGATAATAAGTATAAGTGTATACATAGTTGTGAATACATGAAATGGGTACATATAAGAAAAATAAAAGAAGAATAAGAGAAACAATAGGACAGGGACGGTAGGCACGTTGGTGCGCTTATGCACACCCCCTACAGACCTCTTAGGAAAGGGGTGAGGTCAATAGTAGACAGTCTAAGGTTAAAGTTTTTGGGGTTTGGGAAGAAACTACAGAGTCGGGTAGAGTATTCCAGACATTGACCACTCTGTTGCTGAAGTCGTATTTCCTGCAATCAAGTTTGGTGCGGTTAACTTTGAGTTTGTATCTATTGTGTGCTCTTGTGTTGTTATGGTTGAAGCTGAAGTATTCATTGACTCTCTCATTCTCTCTCTCTCTCATTCTCTCCCTCTCTTTCCCCATCTCTTTCTCTCTGTCTCTCATTCTCTCTCTCTTTCTCTCTGTCTCTCTGTCTCTCATTCTCTCTGTCTCATTCTCTCTCTGTCTCTCTCTCTGTATCTCTGTCTCTGTCTCTATGTCTCTGTCTCTGTCTCTCTGTCTCTCTGTCTCTCTCTGTCTCTCTCTGTCTCTCTGTCTCTCTCTCTGTGTCTCTGTCTCTGTCTCTGTCTCTGTCTCTGTCTCTCTCTCTCTCTCTCGTTACAGGTAGTCTTAGAACCATTCCTTTAGTGATCATTCAAAGATGCAACAGAACTGAAAAAGTTGACTTACAATCTGTTCTAACAATTATAACCATGGCAAGAGCCCCCACTGTCATATGAGCAAAATTCAAAATGGCAGACGGGATTTTTTTTGCAATGGTTGCAGTACCCCAGCAGGCTTCCAACAAGCAAAGTCGAATGGCAAAAATCTGGATTTGCATAACAACCCTGTGATTCACTCAACAGCTGTAGCGGGTTTGCTTAACAATATGGCCAAAATGGTTATAAAATCAGGCATGACTCACTGAACAACCACCTCTTTTAGCAACAGAAATTCAGGACTTCCTGTAATTGTTTATGGTTTGGGCAAATGTTTCCTAAATAAACTTCCGGTTATACTTTATTCTCGCTGAATGGGGTAGCCCGTGTGCTTTCTCTGATATGGATATTAGGAATGTGTTGGGGGCTGAATACCCTGCAAATGACACAAATTTTCCGGCACATTTCAGCTCAGTTGGATACAGATAGACACCCTTACGTAACATCCACACTAACACAATTCCCTCCTTGTACATAATGCAGGTACACAATGCTCTATTATTCTTGGTCTTCTTTATAAGTCATCTTTCCTAACCTTCTCCTCTTTTAATCTGAATATGCTTTTCTTGCTTAGAATGTATGATCTTCGGGTTGTGTGTGTTTGTGTCTGTTGTTGCCTGTCTGTCCATTAGCACAACACTGCAATGCTTTCTGGTTCTGATGCCTTGTTTCCCCACTTCCAGCTCCGCCAAACACAGCTGGGAGCCCATTATCTGCAAGTAATAGACTGCCACCCTGTTTGGCAGAATACTTCATCCAAATTAAGTTCATTTCAAGGCTTCTGGTGCCCAAAATAGCCATTTTCCAAGGGATCGGAGGACTTGTTTACAAAGAGAAGCTCTCATGTGTTTGTAGAAAAGAGACACAAGAATAGAATAGAATAGAATAGAATAGAATAGAATAGAATAGAATAGAATAGAATAGAATAGAAAGTAGAAAGTAGAAAGTAGAAATAGAAATGGAATAGAATAGAATAGAACAGAACAGAACAGAACAGAACAGAACAGAATAGAATAGAATAGAATAGAATAGAATAGAATAGAATAGAATAGAATAGAAATAGAATAGAATAGGAACAGAAATAGAATAGAATAGTAGAATAGAATAGAAAATAGAAAATAGAATAGAATGGAACGGAACAGAACGGAACGGAATGGAATGAATGGAATAGAATGGAACAGAACAGAACAGAACAGAACAGAACAGAACAGAACAGAACAGAATAGAATAGAATGAGTGAGCTGGAAGGGACCTTAGAGGTCTTCTAGTCCAGCCTCCTATATCATTTCAGATAAGTGACTGTCTGGGCTCTACTTAAAAACAATCAGTGATGGAACACACACAATTTCTGAGGCTGTTCCGCTGGTTAATTGTCCTCACCGTTAGAAAGTTTCTCCTTAATGCCAGTGTACAAAGTTAGCACCCATCCCTCTCCTAGAAGAATGAAATATTTTGGGAAATATTTAAAAAGGCAGAATACGATATTTCCCTAAAAGAGAAACATGCTCTTGGAAAGCAGCCCCCGCCTTTGTTAATAGCCTCTGCAGGACTGGGCCATCCTATCGACAAGACAAAAGACTTTCAGCTCCAGGGTGATGGGATTAGCCCTCACTCAAGATCCAAACCAGGACAAAGCCAATAAGACACAATCGGAATTGCCCAACACCCTTTCAGAACACAAGCCTCTTCATTGCATCACCCTCCAGGCTTCAACCAAGCTTGATTCAGGCAAACATGACCCCCTACATGGCCCCGTGGGAGCCTGAAAACAACCAATAGAATATATGTTCCTGCACAGGAACAGGAAGCTCAAGGGCAAGGCCCAAGTGAAGGTATAAATAACCCTCATCCTCAACTCCATGTGGTCAGCTGCACTAGAGAACCATGTGCTTGATGGTTTTTCTTCATTAAACGGGAACTGATTAGCTTCCATCCATTCCTTCATGTCCTGCCTTCAGATGCTTTGGGGAATAATTTGACCCCCTCTTCTTTGTGGCAGCCCCTCAAAGACTGGAAAACTACTATCATGTCACCCCTAGTCCTTCTTCCCTTTAGACTAGCCAAGCCCAAATCCTGCAGTCATTCTTCATACGTTCATAAGATCCCGCAATGAAAGCTTTCGCATTCCAAGCGATGATTGTTTCCTTGTTTGTTTGTTTGCAGGCTCCATGATTGCCACTGACGGCAATTCAACGTCAGCTGCAATTTTGGCAGCCGTCTGGAACATCGGACCCGCTGGCTTTGATTGTTCCTTTGCTGGAAAAAGTGAAGATTTCTTTCCCCATCCAATAATATTGTCGCACAGCAGCGATGCAGGCTTAAGAAGCCAAAAGCGTTGGTGTTACCAATCCACAGAAACAAACAGCAGGTCAGATCGTTGAAAAGGCGGACGCGCTGGGCAGTTTTCTAAAATCACATTTCTCTGCACAAGGCACAGTTACTTAAGCTTAGAAGTCATACTAAGCCATGAAACCCCAGCTTACAAGCTACAGCGTTAAGGCTTGGCCCACATCAGTGGTGGGATTCAGCCAGTTCGTATTACTTTGGGAGAACCAGTTGCTAACTTTCTGAGCAGTTTGGTGAACTGGTTGTTGGAAGGAAACATTGATCCAACAACACTGGTTGTTGGAAGGAAACAACCGGTTGTTAAATTATTTGAATCCCACCACTGGCCCACATCCATGTCAGAAAGAACAAAAGGAATGAGGTGTTAGGATTTGGGTGTTGTGCAAATCTTGGCCAGGCAAATGGATATAAGTGTGTCTGCTTACTTGCAGATAAGTTCCACGTTAGTCAGGAGGCCAAACTCCCCAGTCAACTTAAACAATTCAGGATGGCAACTGAGAAAATAAGAATCTACTTCTCTCTCTAGTGCTGCCAGCTCCGAGACGTGCATGTAATATGACCTACAAATAGATAGTCTAGTGACAAGAAGGACTAGGGGTGAGATGATAGCATGCCACCAGACTCGAAATTCTAGACCCTAGAAAACCTTGAATTACGCCGTCTTCGGTCTGATCTAAGTATGGTATATAAAATCATACATTGCAACGTCCTACCTGTCAATGAATACTTCAGCTTCAACCATAACAACACAAGAGCACACAATAGATAGGAACTCAAGGTTAACCACACCAAACTTGATTGCAGGAAATATGACTTCAGCAACAGAGTGGACAATGTCTGGAATACTCTACCTGACTCTGTGGTTTTATTCCCCAAACCCCAAAAACTTTAACCTTAGACTATCTACTATTGACCTCACCCCTTTCCTAGGAGGTCTGTAGGGGGCGTGCATAAGCGCACCAACGTGCCTACCGTCCCTGTCCTATTTTTATTTTTATTTCTTTTATTTTTTATTTTTTTATTTTTCTTATATGTATCCATGTATTCATAACCGTGTTTTTACTTATACCTATTATCTTGTAAGCAATTGACAAATAAAAATAAATAAATAATTAAAAAAATATAAAAAATAAAATAAATGTTCCAATAGTTGAAGGGTTGCCACAAAGAAGAGGGGATCCACCAGGGGTGGGCTTTAAATATATCCGCAACTGGTTCTCTCTCGAGCCTCTGGGAGGGCGAAAACTGCCTCCCCCAGGCTGTGGAGGCCCTCTGGCCTTCCAGAGTCTGCAGGAGGCCCGTTTTTCGCCCTCTCCAAGCCTCTGCAAGGGCCCTGTACTTATCTGGTATCCAAACAGGCTGCGTGGGGATTCCTTGGGAGGGTCAGACAGGGGTGGGATTTGCTGGTTTCACTGAAGTGGCCATAAAGCCTGAACTGGGAGGAACTGGTGGCAGCCCACCCCTGGGATCAACCTCTTCTCCAAAGCCCCTGAAGGCAGGACAAGAAGCAACAGATGGAAACTAATCAAGGAGAGAAGCAGCCTAGAACTTAGGAGGAACTTCCTGACCATGAAGACAATTAATCATTGGAACAGCTTGCCTTCAGAAGTTTTGGGTCTTCCATCACCGGGGGCTTTTAAGAAGAGACTGGAAAACCACTTGTCCAAAATGGCCCACGCCCTTCTAGCACTGATGACGTTACCTAATGGGGTCATGAATATGTCTTCAAGAAAACAACCAAACTTAGAGAGCAACATGGACCCCACCGTCAGTGTTGTACTTCTCCTCCTCCTTTTCCTCCTCCTCCTCCTCCTCTTCCTCCTCCTTTCCACAAACCCCACTAGCCCTTCTAGCACTGACCGTGTTCCCTGACTCAGTCATTAATGTCTGCAAGAAAGTCACCACACATGTCTAAAAAGGCAGGTAGATTTTAGAACCTACTAGACACCTGAGAGAATACTACTGGTGAAACTGGGACACCCAGAGGGTGAAATATGGGGCCACACACTTTTTTTTCTGGAACTGTGTGTTTGTGTATGTGTGTGTGTGTGTGTGTGTGTATACATATGTGTATGTGTGTAAATATATATGTATGTATAATTTTACTTTTGACTCTCTCTCCTCTCTTTTCTTTCTCTTTCTTTCTTCTCTCTCTCTCTCTCCCATTTCTCTCTCTCTCTTCTTTTTCCTCTCTCTCTCCTTTCTCCTCTCTCTCTTCTTTCTCCTCTCTCTCTCCTCTCTTTTCTTTCTCTTTCTTTCTTCTCTCTCTCTCTCCCCCATTTCTCTCTCTCTCTTCTTTTTCCTCTCTCTCTCCTTTCTCCTCTCTCTCTTCTTTCTCCTCTCTCTCTTCTTTCTCCTCTCTCTCTCTCTTTCTGTTTTTTATCCTCTCTCTCTCTCTTCTTTCTCCTCTGTCTCTTCTTTCTCCTCTCTCTCTCCTCTCTTTTCTTTCTCTTTCTTTCTTCTCTCTCTCTCTCTCCCATTTCTCTCTCTCTCTTCTTTTTCCTCTCTCTCTCCTTTCTCCTTTCTCTCTTCTTTCTCCTCTCTTCTTTCTCCTCTCTCTCTCTCTTTCTGTTTTTTATCCTCTCTCTCTTTCTCTTCTTTCTCCTCTGTATCTTCTTTTGCCTCTTTCTCTCTCTCTCCCCCCTCCAAAGCAAAGGGATGCATTCATTTCTTTGGGGATAACCAAATGCAGGTCACTAGGTTACCCATTGAGATGCAAATACTTTTGACTAGCCAGCCTCCTCTTTCCTAATCAAGCCTGTTCAGTCATGACCTGGGAACCTGGAAGAAGGGGAGTGGACCCTTCTGATTAGGCTGCCTACCTTCACCCAGACCTCCAGCTTCTTGCAGAGAAGATGCTGGCTAGTCAAAAGAATTTGCATCTCAATGGGGTAACCTAATAACCTGCATTCGGTTCCCATGGAGACCAGCGCTCCAGCTGTGGTGCTGTACAGATTGACACTGCAGATTGTCATGCAGGGAAGCCTCCGCTCCACCCCTTAACTGAAGACAGCAACACATCCATGCAGAAAACACACTCGCCCCCTCCAGCCAACCCATCCACCCCCTCCAGAGAATATCGAAGAGGTTCCAGTCTACGAGAGAGTCAGAAGTTTCTTGGGTCTTGGGTTGACATCTATCACGGAGGTACAAAGAGGAGAAGGTGGAATGGGGAAAGGGAGGAGGCTGACGTCGTGAAATCGGCAAAGGATGTTGGGGTTGTGAGCATTATGGTGTGTTTGTGCCTGGAAGGGTGGATCCCAGAGAAGATCCCAGGAGCAATTCGTGCAAAAGAGACCTTTCCCACAGCTGAAAGAATGGTTGGCATCTGGCCGGCTTGGCTCAACAACTGCCAAGAAGTCCTTTTGCATTTTAAAGCCCCGGGGGAACAGCAATATGCTGTTGAAGGTGAGCTGGCAGCTCCTCCTTACCTACTGACTCACCCCCAAACAGTGTGAATAGCCTACGCTGGGGGAGTGGGTGGTGAGAGGCTGACATTTGAGCTCCGAAAGCTGAGGGCCTGTGGGTGTCAGCCCTCCATCCTCCTCTGAGGCACAAAAGCCCAGGATGTCTCTGTGGTGTGTCATCGCCAAGCAGATGCAACCTTAGTCAGGGAGATGGAGGGTAATAGAATACGACAGTTGGAAGGAACATTGGAGATCTTCTAGTCCACCCCCTACTCAAGCCACGGACCCTATAGCATTCCAGTCAAATGGCTGTCTAATCGCTTCTTCTGTGAAATATTTTTTTTTTTGCTCTCTAGGTGTCCAAGGTGTTAATATACAGACATACAAATGTTGTAATTATGATCATATCTATATCTATATCTATATCTATATCTATATCTATATCTATATCTATATCTATATCTATATCTACCCTGTTTCTCCAACAATACAGCCTCCCCCAATAGGAAGTCCCAGCATGTTTTATAGGCATGAAATGAAATTAAGCCCCTCCCCCCAAATTAAGGCCTATATTAAAACATGCGAAATGGGGGTAGTGGTGGGGGGGCTTGCCATTAGGAAGTACTTTTGTTGCACACCCGGATATGGTGCTGCCTGCGTTGACCCCGATACGAAGTGCCCCACCAACGATGAGGTCAACATCCAAGCCATCGCCTCCCGCCCACCCAAAGATGCAAGGGGGGGAATTAAGTCACCCCCGAAAAGACGGCCTAGCCATTTTTTCGGGGCTCAAAAAAAAAATAAGACCCGGCCTTATTATATGAGAAACACGGTATATCTATATCTATCTATCTATCTATCTATCCATCCATCTGGTATTCAGCTTTGTTCGGGTATTTTCCCACGTCATTATAGTTGTGCTTTTAAACTTGTAGCAACGTTTCGGCAGAATATGTATATATATATATATATATATATATATATATATATATATATATATATATATATATATATATATATATATATGTTTTCTTAAGTTTTCAGGGTACTTACATGTATGGTGTTCGGCTTGGTTCGGGTATTTTCCCACGTCATTGTAGTTCTTTTAAAGTTGTAGCAACGTTTCAGCAGAATCTCATCTGCCATCATCAGGCTTCTGTATTGTGTCCGTCTGTGGGTCAGACTTTTACAGTGGTTTCAGATTTAAATTTGGGGCAGCCTATATATATATATATATATATATATTATATATATATATATATATATAAGAATATATATATATATTCTTAAATTTTCGCGGGTACTTACATGTATGGCATTCAGCTTTGTTCCGGTATTTTCCCACATCATTGTAGTTGTGCTTTTAAAGTTGTAGCAACATTTCGGCAGAATCTCATCTGCCATCATCAGGCTTCTGTATAGTGTTCACCAGGTCTATCCTCTTTCTAGCTTCCCACATTTCTCTGAAATCTCATCAAACGGAATCCACAGGGGATTTTTATCTGGAATAAAAGGTAACGGAGTTGGAAGGGATCTTGGAGGTCTTTTAGTCTAGTGTCTGATTAAGCAAGGAACCCTATACCATTAGAGACAAGTGGCTGTCCAATTTCTTCTTTTAAAACTTCAGTGTTTGAGAACCCACAACTTCTCATTCCACTGGTTAATTGTTCTGTCAGGAAATTTCTCCTTAGTTCTAGGTTGGATCTCTCCTTGACTAGTTTCCATCCATTTCTTCTTGTCCTGCTTTCAGGTGTTCTGGAGAATAAGCCAACCCCCTCGTCTTTGTGACAGTCCCTCAAATATCAGAACACTATTTTAGTTTAGTTATCCCTAATCCTTGGTCATTGCCAAGCATGCCCCTTTCAAGTCCTCCTTCCATAGAAGAAAAAATGGCTGAACATGGATGTCTCGCCCAACTGGCTTAAGCCCTTGAAGGACTAAGTATGGGTGCGCACCATAACTAGTAGCCAGGGGTGGGATTCAATTTTTTTAACAACCGGTTCTGTGGGTGTGGCTTAGTTAGTGGGCATGGCTTGGTGGGAATGTGACTGGCTGGGCGTGGCCAACTCAACATCACTCACATCGAGGCCCGCATCTCCTCGCCTGGCCTCTCATGACTGTGGGGATGCTGCAACAGTCGTAAGTGTGAAAAAGGGTCATAAGTCACTTATTTCAGTGCCATTGTAACTTTGAATGGTCATTCCACACAAGCAAAGTACCAGCAAAGGAGGGGGGAAAAAAACCCAGGACGTTCCTGAGACAGGAAGTCTAGTCCTGCCAAGAATGTAATAAGGGTTAACGGAGAGGCAGTTTCTATAAGCAACACCAGAATGTTTCCTTCCTGCCTTCCTTACAGGATTAGGCCAGTAATTTCTTCTAACAACCGGTTCTCCGAACTGCTTAGAATGTTAACAATTGGTTCTAGCGCATAGGTGTGAACCTGTAGAATCCCACCCCTGCTAATAGCCCACTACTGTTGCATAGGATGAAGAGTAATAGTCTGCTGGTTATGGGAGAAGCCCACACTCAGTCCTTCAAGGGCTAAAGAGGAATGAGCAAAGCAATGTTCACCCATTCTCATTGGACAGGATAGAAGAACATCCTATACCATTTCAGCCAAATCATTGTGCAATCCTTCCATGATGGAGCACCTACAACTTCTGAAGATGGACCATTCATTCTCTCCCACCATGTCTTACACAACTTAGATTTGGCCCCAATGCCAAATTCAATTCAATCTGTAGCTTATGAACTGGATGGGATATTTGCCCATCCTGGCCCAAATCTCTGTAGCAGAGGAACATTTCTCAACAAGATCTCTTCTTAGCTGGCAGGAGCGTAACAGAATAACAGAGTTGGAAGGGTCCTTGGAAATCTTCTAGTCCAGCCCCCTGCTCAAGCAGGAGATCCTATACCATTTTGGACAAATGCCTGCCCAATCTCTTCTTCCAAACCTCCAGTGATGGAGGATGATATCACAGCTAAAAAACAAAGAAGGTCCTCATGTCAGCTTTGAAACAGATTTTCTCAGTTTCTCAGCTTGACACGCTTTCAGGGGAGGGACCTCTGGAATGTCAGACCGGACAAAACAACTTACTGTCTCATGAGAACCAAGGTCATTCAGGGGTGGGCTTCAATAATTTCAGCAACAGGTTCTTTGCCTGGTTGGTGGGTGGGCATGGCCATAGTGGGTGTGGCCTAGCCAGCCTCCTGCCCCACAGCAAAAGGGGGTTCACCTTCACCAGGCTCTGGAGGCTTCCTGGCGAAAACTGCCTCCCCCAGACTCCGAAGGCCCTCTGGAGACCAGAAGCAGGCCCTTTTCCGGACTTCTGGAACTTCTCGTAGGCCCATTCCCCCCCCCTCCCCGAGCTTCCCCACAGGTCCTGCACTTACCTCGCATCCAAAATGGGCCGCGTACAGACTCCTGGGAGCGGCATCCATAACATTAACTATAGGTCTGCCCAAACCCAGGTGAACCCGTAGCAACCTACTCCCGAGGTCATCTCAACAGGTGCTGGACAGAAACTAGAAGAGGTTACCAAGGAGACAGCCAAACACCTAATTGGACCGTGTGACCTGTCACGACGAGGGAGGGGATTATCTATTTTTTTAATTCGCAGGAAATAGTCAGAGCTGGTTTGTTCTTCATTCATGCCGAAATGATGTACTCAACGAAGCAGCCCTTGAGAAAGGCGAAAGTTTCAGAGTTGGCTGAATGGGTTGGGTTCATTAGTCAGAGCTTTGACATTAAGCCAGGTCTACTTCCTGCACTGAGCCACGGTGGCGCAGTGGTTAGACGGCAGTACTTCAGACACTGCAGGGGATTTGCAGGGGGTTTGCAGGGGTTCGGGAGACCCCCCCAGCTAAGATTCTGGGCAGTTCAGAGAACCCCCAAATCCCACTCCTGGCTGGCCCCCCGCAAAGTGAGGAAGATACACATGGGGAGGAGATGGGGAGGAGATGGGGAGGAGATGACCTTAGTCTTTTGACCAACTTCAGAATGACACTGTCCCACTGGTGCCCCAGGCCAGTTGACAGAAGTTGGCCTTAGGCTCTTTCAGAGAACCAAGAAGGTGGATGGAGACCTCATCTCAAGTGGGGGAGGGACAATGTTCCAATGGCCACAGCAGCAATATGCCTCCACTGGAATTCCTTAATGAACAGGATCTGGTGCATGCCCCTTCTGCCAGCACATTATTAAAATTTTACGAAAAATATGATCTTCTTGTGTTTCTTTCATTCCGCTGGCAGATGTAAAATATCTGCTTTTTGGGTTTGTTTGTTTGTTTGTTTGTTTGTTTGTTTGGTTGGTTATCCTCTTCCTGGCTTCCCACATTTCTCTGAAACCTCATAAAAAGGAACTCACGGGGAGGGGGGATTTTTAACCAGAGGAACAGAGCTGCAAGGGACCTTGGAGGTCATCCAGTCCAACCCTCTCCCTGCTCAGCGGGGAACCCTGGACCATTTCAGACACATGGCTGTCCAATCTCTTCTTAAAATAGCCTCCAGTGATGGGGCATCCACAGCTTTGGGAGGCAAGCCGTTCCATTGATTAATTAACAGAATAACAAAAGTTGGAAGGGACCTTGGAGGACTTCTAGTCCAACCCCCTGCTCAAACAGGAGACCCTAGACCGTTTCAGACCAATGGTTGTCCACGCTCTTCTTGAAAGCCTCTTTAGCAACATCTCTGCCCTTCCTAAGAAAATCCTGCCCTTGAGAAAAAAAGTTTCCGTTTCTCATTTCATAGGAGAACTTCAATAGAAAAGCCAGGGCAAAAGTCATAAATAGGAGCTGGCTGATAAGCCTTTGAATTTGGATCATGTGACCACAGGGGTGCTGCAACAGTTGTAAGTGTGATAAATGGTCATAAAGTCACTTTTCCCAGTGCCATTGTAACTTCAAACCGTCACTGAATGAATTATTGTAAGGCAAGGATTATTGACCTTTCTCATAAGAATAAATCAATAAAGCTATCCAGGGATACAGTGAAAGGAAAATTGGTAATATCCCATGTATAGAAGAAACGGCAGAACCCGGAGGAGGAGTGAAAGAGGGTATCAGCCTAGAATCCCTATGTAGGCACAAGCAAACTAAGTCCAACCCTCCTTGAGTGCCATTCAACCTTATCTAACTCTAAGCACATGCTGACTATTATGTCAGAAGATTCCTGGGCATAGGCTTTTTAGTAATAAATCAATTTAGTGGAACCTTCATTTTTATCTCTCTCTCTCTCTCTCTCTCTCTCTCTCTCTCTCTCTCTGTGTGTGAGATAGAGATAGATAGATAGATAGATAGATAGATAGATAGATAGATAGATAGAGAGAGAGATAGAGAGATAGAGAGATAGAGAGATAGAGAGATAGAGAGATAGAGAGATTTTGGGCAGGAGAAACAAGGAATGGAATCAACGAATGAGAGAAGTCAAGCTGCATTGTTTTAAGCAATTATTACACAATGTTTTATTGTAGAAATCTACAAACACACAATGAACTGGTTTCACTACAATCCTTTTACATGTGGGGAATGCTGGCTTTTGTTTCTCTTCTTCTTCTAATGTTAATTGGCTGACACAGCCTCATAAGATTCACCACCAATGTGATAAGGTAGAAGAAACATCATACAACTGGAACAAAGTCAAGTGACTTAAGCGCCCGAGAAAGCACGGGGTTCCCAAGCCCATGTATCAAAACCATAGCTCATAAGGCAGTGGTGGACCCATCTTCTTCTTCATGGCTTTCTTTGAACAGACCAGTTCCAGTAGTTTAACACAAAAGAAACAGATCAAAAGTCAAGAGCAGATCTAATGGATTAATATTGCACAACAGATATGACGATCTGCTTGGTCTGGTAGATCTTTCCCAGGTTCTCCTTAACAGAGAATAAGAGCATCAACTCTCTTAGTGAGAAACAATGATCCATAAAGAAGAGCAATTCATTAGAAGCAATCCAAAATCCATGGATTCCCTTCAAAAGCTTCTCTGGTAACCCCAGAAGCATTATTACACAGTTGCTTGTGAAGCTAAAGAAGCAGGTGTTGAAAGTCTACGTAGGCATGATAGACCTTCTGAAAGTCTACCATTGGCCTTCTGTGGTGACTCAGGAACAGGGTATTTTTAATACAACAATCATCATTTATTTGAAGGCTAACATTGCATTCAGCTCTGAACGGATCAAGTAACCATGGCACCGAATTTGATGATACGATCAAATTTGGCACGTAAACATACATTCGTGGGAAGTCACTCCTACCCAAGGATAGGAGACCCAATGCCATGATGAAAATAGTAATATACAATAATAATCTATACCTATCTCCAATCCAACCTGTTTGACAGGTGGAATGTGAAGCAAATCTTCTTTGAACATCAAAAAAAAGTTCTGATAAATGTCCATTGTATGCAATGGTGTGTACATTTTACACTTCTTAGTAGGCTCAAGAAATGGAAGAAATATTGCATTCCTTACTCTGCTGGCTAGTGGAGAAAGTTGGATTGCCCCGTTTGTCATACATGGTCGTCAAGCTCCTAATTATAGAACCTAACATTGTTTAACCAAATAACTTTGACTCCAAAGGTTTGTTTGTTTGTTTTAACATTTATCCTCCAGTTTTGTTTTTTTACAACATCTTCATGAGCCACATAGATGACAGGAAAATGAAGAGTGGCACTTTAGAAAGGATGTTCTCTCAGTTCCAGAGATTTTGGCACTCTGGTTGAAGTCCTCCACCAAAATCCTCCACAATTTTTCCCCTCCCCGACCCTCCGTCACAACATTCACATGGTCATAACTTGGAATGAGGCCATCTGAATAACGGATGAATGTCCCTGCTAAGTCCCTTGAATGTCTCTTTGCTGGCCTTTGCTTCTTGTAGAGCTTCTTCCATGCATTTTCTCTGCTTTCTTGGTAGCAGCCCATCCTGAGATGCTGACGTTGCTATTTCAGTTCCTCAAAGAACACCACTTCTGCATGCAAAAGCTAAAGCCGTTGAAGAGTTCAGGAGCCGTGTCACCCACAACAAAAGAAAACAACTCCCTATAATAATAAAAAGAGAGAGAATGGTGATTAGGAGACAGGATAATAAAATGGGAAGAAAAGTGCTAAAAAAAAAGTGATTTGGAGAATTATGGTAGTGGGTTTCCTCATGGTTGGGGGTCTATCCAAGCCGACATGGCCAATGGGAAGAGGTTGGGGAATTCCCAACCCAAATCTGGAATTAGGGGTACAATGTTTCCTATCATTTCCATATGATGCAGGAAAAACTCTGGAGAGTGATAGGACCTATTTGAAGTAGGACCTATCTGAAACAGGATATTCTTGATTCTTGCCTCTTTAGGGAAGCCCCAAAGAAATATTTCCAGCACCTCTTTCCCAAAGTGTGCTCTGAAATTGGGAATTTAAACTTCTCCTTCCCAGTTTAGAAGGAGGTCTATCTATATAAATTAACAGGAAAATTCAAAACTTCTATCTGGAGGTTATTCCGAAGGTGCTCTTTTCAAGAGGCAATGGGACTTTCTGGTTTTTCTTTGAAGATGTTTCACTTCTCCTACCAAGAAGCTTCTTCAGTTCTGACTGACTGGGTGGTTGGGAATGGAAGGATTTATACTCTTTGCAGACAGCTGGTCATTTGCATCCTTTTAGAGGGTCATTGAGGCCACCTGGAAGTTTAAAGACCCATTGAGACCACTTGGAGGTTTATCTGTGTCCTCTGGGGCCACCCAAGTGGCGCAAATGGGTATGGAGCCTTCTTGGAACTGCTAAAAGGTCTATATTGTAGATTGGAGATAGATGAGGCCGTATCCCTCCCTCTCTGTTGAGAGAGGGCTGTTCAATTTGGACCACAGATGGCCTCTCTGAGACCTTGTTCAAACCTGGTGACCCTGAGGACGCAGATAAACCTCTAAGTGGCCTCAACATTTCTCTAAAAAGAAGGCAAATGACCAGCTATCTGCAAGGAACATCATTCCTTCCATTCCCCACCATCCAGTCAGAGCTGAAAAAGCTTCTTGGAGGAGATGCAAAATGTCTTCAAAGGAAAAAAACAAAAACCAGGAAGTCCAGTTGCCTCTTGAAAAAAAACAACCTTGATAACCATGACCTGGAGGACTGAGAACCTCCATAGACATATCTGGAGGTTAGCTGAGAGCAGGCAAAGGAATTTATCCATCTGGCCAAGAACTCATATTACCTTCTCCTTCTTCAGGCGCTCGTCCTCCAAGAGCAGCAGTAGTTTGGGGAAGATGACCTCCATTCAACTCTGTTGCTTGCTGGGCTTTTGTAGAACAGTTTCTCCATCTCTGCTCCACATGCGATTCAGGAAGTGCTGAACTCCTAGCCAGTTTCGAATGAGTCACTGTAACAGAAGCAGACGCATGAAGTGTGAGCTAAAGTTGCTTCAGCAAATCATCCTTTATACTAGATATTCATTTCTTTCCCCCCCGGTAAGCTCTGATTGGATTGTTTTCATCTACACAAAAGTCCCTCGGCCAGTTTGCTCTCAGAGATAAAGAAATGTTTATGCACAGCAGTTGGGAAAGGGATTTCTTTCCATTCAAGCCAATTGCGATTCCTCTTCTTTTTCAGAGGAGCAAAATATAATTTTGACTGTTCCTTCCATTCGGAAAAAGACTTTGGGCTGCTGGCAGGAACAAGGCGAGGAGAAAATTCATGTCAGAAATCAAATCCCTAAATTTTTGTTGACACCTGAAAAGCCCAACCTGACAGGTGTTCTGGTGCTCATGCTAGGTCCCAACCACATTGTGCCTTAACATGAGGACCTGCTAAACCACCAAGACCCCAAAACCATATTTACTTCATGTGCGGTGTGAAACCAGCCTAAACTAGCCCAAGTTGTCATCATCTACAACTACATCGTTAAACTTGGTAAAGACAAAAAGTCAAGAGGTTGTTACTTACCTCTAGCTTATGGGAAGGAGTCACACCTCCCCACGGTTCCCAGCAAGACTTTTCACAGCTGCTCTTGAATCTCGTCGTTTGCATGTCAATGTTGGCCAGAAAGAGCCAACTGCCCATGATATGAACTTTGGTTTCACTTCTCTTTCCTTTCTTCAACAGCATCAGACTCTCAACATTGCTGATCTTCTTCCTACTTTGGTTCTTATTTGATCATCAAGTGAGGCTCAGCTAAAAAGCTTCCGTTCAAGGGTCTTTACACCTTGGGTAAGGTAATCCCCATCACTGAAAATGCAGTCCTTTTTTTTTTTTCAACTAGCAAAAGCTAGTACAACTTTAGTAGACATTCTTGTAGAGGGGTTAAGTTGTAAATTCAGCTGTGTCCGTGCCACATTTTTTTCCCTTCTTGTAGTCTATGCCCCCCTCCAACCACTTCTTTCTTTTTCTGAACCCCCTTAGATCTTTCTTAAGAATCTCTCTCTTCACTAGAACTCTGCTTATCGCCCTCATGAACGAAACAAGAAATTAGAGGGCATGAATCCATCTATCTCAACAGCTTGGATTTAGAGAAGGAAAGGTGGAAAGTGTGTCTACTAATGGCTTTTCTGGAGCTGAAGGACCTTAAAAAAAATCAGGTCAGAGAGAATCCAGAGACCCACCTGAGGATCGAAACTGAGGCCAAAACAACAGAGCTTCAAGTGTTGGCTGGAATTTTCAGTTGAAGTTCTGCCAGGACAACCTGAAACTTGCTTTCCAACGTGTTTCGGAGCTCAGTCTAAAAGATGTCGAAGAAGTTATAAAAAATAGAAACTTCCTAGAAAGCAAGTAAATCCATTGGCTAATGCAGAGATAAACAGAAGTCATCTCTCAACAGCTACCTGGAAGGATGAGGGGATGTCTGGAAGGAAAAGCATGTTGACGCATGGAACTAATGCTAGAAGGACCTTCTGTGAGAGTGTCTGTTTAAATCCCTAGGGAGTCAACCCCCACAAGGTGATACAGTTGTCTCTGCCCCCAAAAGAAGGATTTCCTACCTTGGTAACATAGTTCAATCTTTGCTTTTAGAAAGCCATCCTCAAACTCAGCTACCAACCTTCCAGCTTGAAGCACACCAGATGATTCAAGCTTGCTATGTTCTCCACATGGGATCCCAGAAGAAAAAGCCAATCATCTCCAACCAGCTACTGAGCTGAGATCTCAGAATCATCAGGGTAGCCCAAGGCACCCACTGAATGGAAACCAACCTGCTGAAGATGAAGCTGATAGTTCCCACCTGTGTTTCTTGCGCCTTGATTTCTGGGCTCAGATCACTGTGACTGGTGGAGCGGAGACATCTGGATGAGTCTCATCACTAGCAACAGGGCTGGCAGTAGAAGAAGGCGGCAAACTTTCCAACGATCCTCTTAACTGGTGTTTGGGGGACCTCTGGGGACTGGGCTCCTCAGAATGATCTAGGTTGCCCTCAACTTCCTTGCCCCGTTGGATCAGCTGCTCTAAAGTTTTGGGGTAGGGGTGGCTAAGGAAACGCTTGAGTTTGGGCTGGAGGGTCCCTACGACATACTCAATGACCTCCTCCTCCTCAGCATCTATGTAGAGGGTCTGGTACAAGTCCCTTTTGCGCCAGAGGAACTGGTCAAGGGGCTCCCCATCTTTCTGGGGGAGATCCAGTTCCTGTTTGATGGCATCCCTGGTCAGAGTACCCTCGCTGTATTGGAGGAACTCTTTCTTAAACTCCAGCCAGTTCTTGACCGAGTCCTGCTTGTACTCCCACCACTTTTTGGCAGGGCCATTCATATGGTTCTGGATCTGCGAGAGCCAATAATCTTCCGTCCCGCCCACCTGCTTCAGATAGTCCTCCAGATGAGTCAGGAATTCCTTGGGATCCTCAAAAATCTGGACTGGGGAAGGTGGGGTATCTTCTGAAACAGTGATCCACTGGTAGGAGTCGTGGGACTGAGGCACATTAGGGTCTTCCCCCATTGGAGGAGGGGTCAGGGCATACATCTGACTCATGTCTAAGGCATAATCGTAAATCTCCTCTTTCCTGGGTTGGATTTCCGGGGCCCCTACTCCTACCGAGACAGTTTGTCTGCTTTGGTCACTAGGGTAGTATTTCCCCCCACCAGATTCCAACCGGTCAGCCCATTTCTCCAAGCGGAAAAATACTTCCTTCCAGACATTAATCTCCCTCTTGACCCACCTCTCCAGGTGACCTATGGTCTCCTGGCATCTAGCCAGGCAAGCCTTGATGGATTTTTTCCACCTCTGGTTCTCCGCAGCTGAAGGAACGTGGTCTTCCAGATTGTTCTCCAGTTTCCCTACCGATTTCTGGAGGCTTTTCAGCTCTCGCTCCACCTGTTTGGACACCTCAGTCAGGAGGTGCCGGTGGGTTCTCCTCACGTGGTCTAACATCTCAGCCCTGCACTTCCCTATCTGAAGGATGACGTTGGGCTTGTGGTTGGCCATCCCGCGATGACCCTGACAAGAATGGAGGCTCCCATGGTTGAAGTTGTCCACCTGCATCATCTCTGCTAAAGCCGCAGTACGCTTCCACCCCAACAATTCTTTTTCCAAACCACTCTGCCCGGAAAGCTGACTTGCCTTCTTCTAAAGCACAAGATACAACTGAATTCAGAGGTCACCCCAGAAAAAGCGTGGTGGTCCAACTCCACTTGGCGTTGAAGCAAAAGTCCACAAAGCAGACCAGGAAAATTCTTCCCAGCCTTGACTTCTTCTTCCTCCTCCTTGCCTAGAAGGCTTTAATTCCTAAGCAGATCCGTCAGGTCTCTCTTGACAGGTGGAAGGCCACTTCTCCGTTGCTGGTGCAGCTTCTCCCTGGATTCCAGACCGTCCTGAGAACTCTGAGCTAAGGAGAGTTTGGTTCTCTTTCCTCCGGGAGTTGGAAAAAAACAGAGAGTGCCTCTTCGGTTGCTCTGTCTCTGCTCTGCCGCTCTCTCCGACGGAGACCCATACTTATACGGCACACAGCTCCGTACGTGGGTGTAGCCAGGCCTCTTTGCTCATCGGCAACCTGCCTCTGATTGGAGGAGAAAGAGATTCAGGGGAAAACACAGCTTCTGGCAAATTTCTCGGCTTCCCCCTCCTGTTCAGCTTTGCCACCCCCTCGTGCACACCTCCAGACTTGGGGCGAGAAGCGCTCGAAAGGTTTTGAGAGACAGTTGGAGAGCTGGATGAGTAATCCCCTTTACCTTTCCTCTCTCTCTCTTTTATCCCTCCCCGCCCCCTCTCTCTCTCTCCCTGGCATCCTCCTTCTCTCTCTCTCTCTCTCCCCCTCCCACAGCCCCAGCTCAAGGGCAGAGAAAGGGCTTATTCATCCCCTAATCAGCTAGGTCCTTATGAAATCCCTCTCTTGACAAAGCGGGGAGATTAAGCCGAGGAGTGTCACTGCCCCACTGGACACAGTTTAAGGATGGATTCCCCTACACCATGAATTGCAAAACCCTTCCCCTTGGGCGACACTCCCAGATCTGAACAGAGAGATCAGAATAAGCTTCTCCAAATAAGAGGTGGATGTTTGAGTCCCAGCATCTTCTCTACGGGACGATGAGGAACAGGTGTCCCAGGGAGGAGGGACGGAGGCCTATGGGCTCAAAAAGGAACCCATCCTTCCCACAGATGAGGGGGGGGGACTTCCTGAACCACGGGGAGGGTCAGAAGGGGTCACCCCCCCTTCTCACCCGGGGTCCCCAACTCATCAACCCCGCCCATCGCCACGGTTTCCCAGCGCTAAGCCCTTGAATGGGTTGCTTTGTCGCGGCACGTCCCGCCCACCCGACATCGTCGCAGCTGAAGCTCACTCACAACTTGTTCCTGGAGCTTGTTATGGGAATCAGGAAGCGGTCCATAAAAGGAAACCGGGGAAGGGTTTTTATGTAACCAAGGCAGATGAAGAGATTTCCCTTTTCTACAAAGGCAGCGAAAGAGGTTCCCCTCCGGAACCCCCAACTTGTCATCCCTGATGGAGACCCGGCATGACAAGACATTGGTGACACACCGTTGTTTCTCTGCCTCTCAGGGAGGCAGAGGTTGGAGGTTTATGTAACGGGGGGGATTAAATGCCAAGACACCCCCGTTAACCGAAGGTGTGATTGGCAGGGTTTGGTCAGGGCTGAAGTCCCCCAATTTAAATTAGCGTTGGGAGCCGAGCTATGGCATCTGGCCTCTCGGGTGCTTCTCTTGAGGTTGTGCCTCCTGTTTTCTGCTTGGGGAGGGGGGAAAATATAAAACAATATAGGTTATAGAGCATGCAAGAAGGGAAGACAATGATTGAACTGCTCGAAGCTGCCTGTTGAAATACATTAGGAGTAGCGAGATGTTATGACAATGCCTATTTTTAACATGGCTGTTCTGGGGATTGTCTCTTCAAGGAAGCATTATAAAACAGCTTGTATATGTGTGTGTGTGTGTATGTGTGTGTGTATATGTATGTATGTGTGTGTATGTGCATGTGTATATGTATGTATGTGTGTGTGTACATATGTATATGTGTATAAAATATGTGTGTATGTGTATACACATACACACACATGTGCAGCAGGGTCTCGAAGGGGGAGTGAGCATGTAATGCAAATAGTTAAATGTAGTGCTCTCTCTGTCTAGGAGTTTTCTTGCAGACATTTCATTATCCAGCTAGGTAACATCATCAATGCTAGAGGTGAGGGAGGAGGAGTGGGGGGCATTGCAATGATACTTCGTACTTTTTGAGCTTGGTTGTATTTTTGCAGATGTTTCATTACCCAGCTAGGTAACATCATCAGTGCTAGAAAGGAGTGAGGTTTGTGGAGAGGAGGAAGAAGAGGAGGAGGAGGAGGAGGAGGAGGAGGAGGAGGAGGAGGAGGAGGAGGAGGAGGAGGAGGAGGAGGAGGAGGAGGAGGAGGAGGAGGAGGAGGAGGAGGAGGAGGAGGGCGGCTGTGGAGTCCTTGATGCTTTCTGAGCTTGGTTGTTTATTTGCTGACATTTCTTTACCCAACTAGATAACATTATCAGTACTAGATGGGAGTGAGGTTTATGGAGAGGAGGAGGAGGAGGAGAAAGAGGGGGAGGGGAGAAAGGGGATTGTGGAATCCTTAGTGCTCTCTGAGTTTGGTTGCATTTTTGCAGATGTTTCATTACCCAACTAGGTAATATCATCAGTGGTAGAAGGCAGCGGGATTTGCTCTTGGTTGATATACAAGTGACAGCCCAACAGAGTTAGTGGGAGTGGCTCTCACTCCCTTCTAGCACTGATGATGTTATCTAGCTGGGTAATGAAATGTCTGCAAGAAACCCAAACTTGAGAGCACTAAAGACCCTACATTTAACTGTTTACCTTACATGCTCACTACCCCCTCCAGTGTGTGTGTGTGTGTGTGTCTGTCTGTCTGTCTGTCTCTATATCTATATCTATATCTATATCTATATCTATATCTATATCTATATCTATATCTATATCTATATCTATCTATCTATCTATCTATCTATCTATCTATCTATCTATCTATCTATCTATAGGATACGATAAGCAAGGCGAGGTCAGAGTTTAATTTGCAAGGATAAGCTGTTCTATAATGATTCCTTGAGGAGACAATTTCCCAGAAGAGCCGTGTAAAAATAGGCATTGTCATAACATCTCGCTTCTCCTAATATATTTCAACAGGCAGTTTTGAGCTATTCAGTCATTGTCTTCCATTCTTGCATGCAATATCTCCTATATTGTTTCTCCCATATTTTTTTCCCCCAAGCATAAAAACAGAGGGCACAACCTCAAGAGAAGCATCTGAGAGGGCAGATGCCACAGCTTGGCTCCTGATGCTAATTTAAATCAGGAAACTTCAGCCCTGACAAAACCTGCCAATCATGCCTTTGGTTAAAGGGAGGTACTTGGCATTTAATCCCCATTACATAAACCTCCAACAGCGCTCCCTGAGAGGCAGAGAAGAATGATGTGTCATCAACTTCTTGTACCAGGTCTCTGTCTCTCTCTGTCTCTCTCTCTTCCTCCTCCTCCTCCTCCTCCTCCTCCTCCTCCTCCTCCTCCTCCTCCTCCTCCTCCTCCTCCTCCTCCTCCATGGAAACTGAACAAGGAGAAGAATGGAAACTGGATGGATGGAAACTGAATGGATGGAAACTGACCAAGGAGAGATTCAACCTGGAAATAAGGAGAAACTTTCTGACAGTGAGAGCAATCAACCCATGGAACAGAAGTTGCCTTCGGAAGTTGTGGGAGCTTCATAAATGGAGGCTTTGAAGAAGTGACTGGACTGCCATCTGTCAGAAATGGTGTAGGGTCTCCCGCTTGGGTGGGGAGTTGGACTAGATGACCTACAAGGTCCCTTCTAACTGTTAATTTGTAATCTGTAACCCTCCTCCTCTTTTCTCCACTCCCTTCTCTTCCCTTCATCCTATTCTATTCTATTCTGTTCTATTCTATTCTGTTCTGTTCTGTTCTGTTCTGTTCCGTTCCGTTCCATTCCATTCCATTCCATTCCATTCTCCCTTCCCTTCCCTTCATTCTATTCTATTCTATTCTATTCTATTCTATTCTATTCTATTCTATTCTATTCTATTCTATTCTATTCTATTCGGAAGTTGTGGGAGCTTCATAAATGGAGGCTTTGAAGAAGTGACTGGACTGCCATCTGTCAGAAATGTTCTATTCTATTCTGTTCTGTTCTGTTCTGTTCCGTTCCGTTCCATTCCATTCCATTCCATTCCATTCTCCCTTCCCTTCATTCTATTCTATTCTATTCTATTCTATTCTATTCTATTCTATTCTATTCTATTCTATTCTATTCTATTCTATTCTATTCCATTCCATTCCATTCCATTCCATTCCATTCTCCCTTCCCTTCATCCTATTCTATTCTATTCTATTCTATTCTATTCTATTCTATTCTATTCTATTCTATTCTATTCTATTCTATTCTATTCTATTCCATTCCATTCCATTCCATTCCATTCCATTCTCTCTTCCCTTCATCCTATTCTATTCTATTCTGTTCTATTCTATTCTGTTCTGTTCTGTTCTGTTCTGTTCCGTTCCGTTCCATTCCATTCCATTCCATTCCATTCTCCCTTCCCTTCCCTTCATTCTATTCTATTCTATTCTATTCTATTCTATTCTATTCTATTCTATTCTATTCTATTCTATTCGGAAGTTGTGGGAGCTTCATAAATGGAGGCTTTGAAGAAGTGACTGGACTGCCATCTGTCAGAAATGGTGTAGGGTCTCCCGCTTGGGTGGGGAGTTGGACTAGATGACCTACAAGGTCCCTTCTAACTGTTAATTTGTAATCTGTAACCCTCCTCCTCTTTTCTCCACTCCCTTCTACCACTGATGATGTAACCTGGCTGGGTAATGAAACACCTGCAAGGGCTCAGAGAGTTCAATCCTGAACTGCAAATACTGTATATATATATATATATATATATATATATATATATATATATATATATATATATATATATATATATATATATATATATATTATTGGCTTGGTTAGATTTTCACAGCCAGCTTTGCTTTCCACAGAGGAATTTGCTTTCCTGATGTCATCTGAAGAACTCTATCTTAACCTCCTCTGAAATCTCACTTTTTTTGGAGGAGGGGGGCAACCTTTTGCATGTTTTCATACTTTTCAATCTTCCTTCCTCTCCCACCCCCACCCAAAAAAAATTAGGAGCAGGGAGATGTTATGAGAATGCCTAATTTTGCATGGCTGTTCTGAGCTAACATGACTGGAAGAGGAATTCTGGAAGTTGGAAGTCCACAAGTTTTAAAGCTGTCAGGTTTGAAGACCCGTGGAATAGATACATAGAGAAAGAGAGGTAGAATAGATACAGGGGGAGAGAGAGAAAGATAGATAGAATAGATATATAGAGTAGTTAAAGAGAGGTAGAATAGATAGAAAGAAATAGGATAGATAGACTAGATCAAGGGTCTTCAAACTTGGCAAGTTTAAGACTTGTGGACTTCAACTCCCAGAATTCCTGAGCTAACTTGACTGGAAGAGGAATCCTGGGAGTTGAAGTCCACAAATCTTAAAGCTATCAAGTTTGAAGACCCCTGCTCTATCTTATATGCAGCTCTATCATTCCCCTCTATTGGAGTGGTTTCCTGTATCACATTGCCCCTCCAGGTTTCATCTCTATTGTTCCTGTGATGCATTTCCTGTACAAGGGTCTTCAAACTTGGCAAGTTTAAGATTTGTGGACTTCAAACTCCCAGAATTCCTGAGCTAACATGACTGGAGGAGGAATCCTGGGAGTTGAAGTCCACAAGCCTTAAAGCTATCAAGTTTGAAGACCCCTGGACTAGATCCAGCCAAAGCACCAGAAGGCAGAAAAGAAGCAATGGATGGGAACTAAGGAGAAATTTCCTAGCGGTTAGAACAATTAACCAGTGGGATGGCTTGCCTCCAGTTGTGGTTGGCCCATCCCTGGAGGCTTTCAAGAAGAGACTGGATGGCCATTTGTCTGAAATGGTATAGACTCTCCAGCTCGAGCAGGGGGTTGGACTAGATGACCTCCAAGATCCCTTCCAACTCTATTATTCTGCTACTCCGTTAATTAACCAGTGGAATGGCTTGCCTTCAGAAGTTATGGGTGGCCTGCCATCTGAAGACTTTCCTGCTCGAGCAGGGGGTTGGACTAGATGACCTCCAAGGACCCTTTCAACTCTGTTATTCTCTCTTCTCCCTTGATTTACGAGCACCTAATCTTCTGCCTACCCTATCCTTACCTCCTGTTGTGGTGATTTACCAGCTGGCTATTTTGCCGCCTGGTATTTTCTAAGGGGGAGGAAGAAAATGAAAAGAAGATATTCCTTTTGGATATCCTGGCTGATGAAAATACCATGACAACCGTTCAGACGCCCGTGCTAATAAAAAAGGAAAAAGGAGCAGACAGAATCAGATAGAGGAGAAGAACTGGAAGCTGGATGGCCAAGGAGGAGAAAAACACAGAAAATGACAGTCATGAGTCGTTTTCAGTGCCATTGTCACTTCGAATAGTCACTAAATGAATGGTTGTAACTCGAGGATTAATTGTACTTACAGTGGATAGTAGGGAGGAAGGCAGATACATGCAGGAAACTGGCTTATGGGAATGCACCTGAATTGCAGGACAAGAAGTAACAGGTGGAAACTAATCAAGGAAGAGAAGTAAGGAGAAAGTTTCCTGACAGTTAGAACAATCAACCAGTGGAACAACTTGCCTCCAGAAGTTGTGAATTCTCCACCACTGGAAGCTTTTGAGAAGAGATTGGACAGACATTTGTCTGAAATGGTATAGGGTTTCCTGTCTGAGTAGGGAGTTGGACTAGAAGACCTCCAAGGTCCCTTCCAACTCTGTTATTCCATTCCATTCCATTCTCCCTTCCCTTCATCCTATTCTGTTCTGTTCTGTTCTGTTCCGTTCTGTTCCGTTCTGTTCCATTCTCCCTTCCCTTCATCCTATTCTATTCTATTCTATTCTATTCTATTCTATTCTATTCTATTCTGTTCTGTTCTATTCTATTCTATTCTATTCTATTCTATTCTATTCTATTCTATTCTATTCTATTCTATTCTATTCTATTCTGTTAGGACATTGAAAAATCAGCCTGTGAATGTATTCTAGGAGAGATCATTGGTTTGTTTGTATCCTGCCTTTATTCTTTTTACAAATAATTCAAGGCAGGGGATCTATCCAATATATCTCCTCCTCCGATTTTCCCTACTTGCAGCAACCTGTGAGGTGGGTTGAGCGAACAGACAGAAGCTCGTCCAAACTCACCCAGCGGCTTTCATGGTTAAGGTGGCCCTAGAATTTACAGTCTCCTGGTAATTGACCCAAAGTCACCCAGGTTGTTTTTCCTCCCTAAGCAGGGACTAGAACACTCTCTCCTGGTGATTGGCCCAAAGTCACTCAGATTGCTTTCATGCCTAAAATAGGACTAGAACTCTCCTTTTCCCAGTGGATTGGCCCAACGTCACTCACATCACTTTCATGCCTAAGATGGACTAGAACTCACCTCACCCTCTCCCGGTGATTGGACCAAAGTCACTTTGATTGCTTTCATGGCTAAAACGGGACTAGAACTCTCCTTCACCCGATGGATTGGCCCTATGTCACTCAGATTGCTTTTATGCCTTACATAGCACTAGAATTCTCCTTCTCCCAGTGGGTTGGCCCAACGTCACTCAGATCGCTTTCATGCCTAAAATGGGACTAGAACTCACTTTCTCCTGGTCATTGGCCCAAAGTCACCCAGCTAGCTTTCATGCCCAAGATGGGACTAGAACTCACCCTCTCCTGGAGATTGGCCCAAAGACAGGTCATTTCATGCAATCTGAGTGACTCTGGGCCATTATGGGCCATATTAGGCCAATGAATGAGAGAGGGTGAATGGTCTACCTCCAGAAGTTGTGAATGCTCCAGCACGAGAGGTTTTTAAGAAGAGACTGGACAACCATTTGTCTGGAATGGTACAGGATCTCCTGCCTGAGCCAAGAGGTTGGACTTCCAAGGTCTCTTACAACTCTATTATTCTGCTAGTTGTTTCACTGCAACTACATTCTCATTTCCACCCCAAAAAATGCACCAAAAACCAGACTAGGAAAATAATCCCGCAGGATGATTCATCTAATCCAGGTGAGGCAATTGCCATAAGGCAGGTTTTAAAGAAATACTACTTCAACTTTCCACTAACCCTGGCAGTCTGGAAAACCATATTTTCTGTAAACACAAAGAAAACACAGTTTTTTGTTTTTTATTAAAAAAATGCTTTATATCAGTGCTTTGTTTGCAGCAACTTCCATCCACGTTCGACACGTTTCCTGCATACAGCATCCAACCCACTTGCTCAACTAAAGCTGTGATGCTGCCACTCCACATGAGTGGCCATGTTTAAAGGGAGGGGCAGGACAGGACACGGGTCAACGGAGAGCCACATGGTGCTAAAAATCTGGGGGCAAAGTGGCTTGGTTTTATCTTTCAGCAATATGCTATATTAGGGTGCTGTTGTTTTTGACATGTTTTACTCCTCCTAAAAAAACAAGGGGTGGGGGCATGGGAACAGGAAGTTTTTGGAAATTGAAACTTTCTGAATTTCCCCTTTTCCCTTCCTCCCTCCTCTCCTTCCCTACTCCTCCTTCCTTCCTTCCTTCCTTCCTTCCTTCCTTCCTTCCTTCCTTCCTTCCTTCCTTCCTTCCTTCCTTCCTTCCTTTCTCCTGTCCTCCTCCCCACCGCTCTCCCTCCCTTCCTTCCTCCCTGCGTTCCCCTTTTTAAAAATAAATGATGAACAAATCCCAGCCTCTCCTGTCCTTGCGATGTCATCCCCAGATGTTTGATGCAACCCAAGGAGATCAGAAACATTAGAACAGGGGTGTCAAACTCGTGGCCCGCAGGCCGGATGCATCACGTGCTAGAGAAAGTCCCAATATGTCATGTGACGCCACCATGACGATGCGAGTTCGACACCCCTGACATAGACTATTCGGTTGAAAGGGGCCTTGGAGGTCTTCTAGACCAACTCCTTGCTTAAGCAGGAGACCTTAAACCAGGGATGTCCAACCTTGGCAACTTTAAGACTTGGCTGAGGAATTCTGGGAGTTGAAGTCCACAAGTCTTAAAGTTGCCAAGGTTGGACACCCCTGCCTTAAACCATTCCAGACAAATGGCTGTTCGGTCTCTTCTTGAAAAACCTCCAGTGATGGAGCACCTCCAGCTTCTGGAGGCTGATTAATTGTTCTCACTGTTAGGAAATTTCTCCTTAGAAACTCCAGGTTGGAAGTTTCTTTTATAATATTCCACCTGTCGCTTCATGTCTTGCCCTCAGGTGCTTTGGAGAATAGCTCGACCCCTTCTTCCCTGGAGAAGAGACTGAGTCACCGTCTCTGCCCATTTTCTACCCATTTCAGAAAGGTAAGTGGGGCTGGTGAGGTGATGGTTCTCACTTTTCCAGCGGATATGGATGGAGACATGCAGAAGGGTTTTGGAAGGGCGAAAACCAGGGGTGGGATTCAAATGTTTTAACAACCGGTTCTGTGGGCGTGGCTTAGGTGATGGGCGTGGCTTGGTGGTCATGTGACTGGGTGGACATGGCTTGGTGGTCATGTTAATGGCTGGGGGTGGCCAACTCAATATCACTCACATCGAGGCACGCATCTCATTGCCTGGCTTCTCGTGACTGTGGGAATGCTGCAACAGTCCTAAGTGTGAAAAATGGTCATAAGTCACTTTTTTTGGTGCCATTGTAACTTTGAATGGTCACTCCACACAAGCAAAGTACCAGCAAAGGAGGGGAAAAAAACTCCAGAGATGTTCCTGAGACAGAAAGTCTAATCCTGCCAAGAATGTAATAAGGGTTAATGGAGAGGCAGTTTCTGTAAGCAACACCAGAATGTTTCCTTCCTGCCTTCCTTACAGGATTAGGCAAGTAATTTCTTCTAACAACCGGTTCTCCGAACTGCTTAGAAGGTTAGCAACCGGTTCTAGCGAATAGGTGCGAACGGGTAGAATCCCACCCCTGGTGAAAACTTATGAAGAATGGCTGCAGGAATTGGGTATATTTAGTTTAGATGATCCAACTGGTCAGTCCTAGAGGAGATCAACCTTGACTGCTCTTTAGAAGGCCAGATCCTGAAGATGAAACTCAAAAGACTTTGGCCACCTCATGAGAAGGAAGGACTCGCTGGAGAAGAGCCTAATGCTGGGAATGATTGAGGGCAAAAGAAGAAGCGGACGGCAGAGAATGAGATGGCTAGATGGAGTCACGGAAGCAGTCGGCGTGAGCTTAAATGGACTCCAGAAGATGGTAGAGGACAGGAAGGCCTGAATGAACATTGTCCATGGGGCCACGAGGGGTCAGACACGACTTCGCAACTAACAACAACGTCTAGGGGAAATATGTTAATATGTTCTAATATGTTAAGGGCTGCCACAAAGAAGAGGGAGTCAAGCTCCAAGGCACCTGAAGGCAGGACAAGAAGCAATGGGTGGAAACTAAACAAGGAGAGAAGCAACTTAGAACTAAGGAGAAATTTCCTAATGGTGACAGCAATTAAATAATGGAATAGCTTCCCTGTAGAAGTTATGAGACCTCCATCACTGGTGGATTTTAAGAAGACATTGGACAAGCATTTGTCTGAATCTCCTACTTGGACTAGAAGACCTCCAAGGTACCTTCGAACTCAAGTTATTTAATTATGTATTTAGAAGATCCAGTTTTTTTCCATCTCTGACAAGTCTGTCCTTCATAAATAGCCCTGAACATAAGAGGTTGGTGAACTGGGAAGTCACCAATGGTGTTACATCATCGTACCGGGATGCTCAAACTGTTTTGTTTCTGTGCCCTTTCCAATTTCGGATATACCCAGGTCTGGTTGCTGTGGCAACCAGATGCAAAGGAGAATGCCAGGAGCTTTCTGTGGTTTTTTTTTTCTTCCCTCCACTGGCGAGATATATTTTTTTTCTCCCCAGCTCAGTTTGGTTCTTCTTGGCCTTGGCAATCAATTAAATGAAAATTAAAATGGAAGAAGGTCACTTCCTGTCCACCTCCTCCTTGTGTTTGACGGTTATGAAGGCTCCCAATTTAGCTTCCCCTTTGAGAGATTGAGTTCAGATTCATGAACTCTCCATGCGAGTTGGTGCCTTCTTCCTTCCCTCTGAAAACAAATTCTATTTTACAGGGTAAAAAGCAGAGGTGATATTCAGCAGGTTCCGAACAGTTCTGCAGAACTGGTCGTGGAAATTTTGAGTAGTTCAGAAAACCAGCAAATACCTCCTCTGACTGACTCTGCCAACCCCATCTATTCTCTGCCTCCTATTGAGTCCAAGCTGATCGGCTGGGTCTTCTTTGGTTGCCCTGCACAGGAGAACGGAGCTGGAAAGCAGGTTAGTAGGATGGAGAGGGAATTGGGTTTTGCAGTATTTTTCCCTCTGCCTTGCCCACCAAGCCATGCCCACCAAGCCACGCCCACAGAACCAGTAGTAAAAAAAAATAATTTGAATCCCACCACTGGTAAAAAGATGTTGAGACTCTGGAAAGAGTGCAGAGAAGAGCAACCAAGATGATGAACAAAGTGAAATTCAATGTAGAGAAAAGTCTTAGGCAAGAAAAGCCAAAAGGACACATATAGACTGGGTGAAACCAGACTTCTTAATAGCAGGAACTGTGAGAGGGATCTTGGACAACCAATTAAATATAAGCCAGCAGTGTGCAGCAGCAGCCGCCAAAAAAAGCCAATTCAATCCTAAATTGCATCAACAGAGGGATACAATCAAGATCAAGGGAGGTACTAATACCACTCTATAAAGCCTTAGTAAGACCACACCTAGAGGACTGCATCTAGTTTTTGTCGCCACACTATAGAAAGATGTTGAGACTCTAGAAAGAAGGCAGAGAAGAGCAACCAGGATGATTGATACGGATACAGACAATCAGAGTTGGAAGGGACCTTTTGGGTCATCTAGTCCAACCCCTCACCTAAGCAGGACACCCTACACCATTTCTGACAAATGGCAGTCCAGTCTCTTCTTGAAAGCCTCCAGGGATGAAGCTCCCACAACTTCCGAAGGCAACTTCTGTTCCATCAGTTGATTGTTCTCACTGTCTGAAAATTCCTCCTTATTTCCAGGTTGCTTCTCTCCTTGATCAGTTTCCATCCATTGTTCCTTGTTTGGCCTTTCGGGTGCCTTGGAGAATAAGCTTGATGAAGAATGGTTGCAGGCATTGAGCATGGCCAGTCTAGAGAAAAAAAGGACTAGAGAGGACATGATAGCAGTCCTTCAATATCTAAGCGGCTGCTACAAAAAAGAGGAAAGGTTCAACCTATTTTCCAAAGCACCTGAAGGCCAGACAAGAAAGAATGGATAGAAACTAATCAAGGAGAGAAGCAACCTAGAACTAAGGAGGGATTTCCTAACAGTGAGAACAGTGAACCAGTGGAACAACCTGCGTCCAGAAGTTGTAAATAATGCTCCAACACTGAAAGTCTTTAAGAAGAGATTGAGAGAGAGAGAGAGAGAGAGAGAGAGAGAGAGAGAGAGAGAGGGAGGGAGGGAGGGAGGGAGGGAGGGAGGGAGGGAGGGGGAGAGAGAAAGAGAGAGATTGGACAGCCACTTGTCTGAAATGGTATAGGGTCTCCTGCCTGAGCAGGGGGTTGGATTAGAGGACCTTCAAGGTCCCTTCCAACTCTGTTATTTTGTTATTCTGTTTCTGTAAGGTTTCTTGTACAAATATGTTGGATGTCAACTACCTATGTCTACCAGTAATCCTCAACTTACGACGACAATTGAGCCCAACATCGCTAAGCAAGATAGTCGTCCAATGAATTTTACGCTGTTTACGGCCCTGCTTGGAGCCTCTGTGTGAAGGACTTGTTTGTAAGGGAACAAGAATGGGAAACGGATGTTCTCCACCTCTTGTGTAGGACCTTTACAACCAGATTCTAGTCCAGGGGTCACCAACCTTGATAATTTTAAGACTTGTGGACTTCAACTCCCAGAATTCCTCAGCCAGCTTTGCTGGCTGGGGAATTATGAGAGTTGAAGTCCACAAATCTTAAAGTTGCCAAGGTTGGAGACTTTTGACTTCTTCTAGTCCACACTTCAATGCTAGACAAAGTTGGAGCCGTGGCCCAATCCAGCAAAGTGCTTGCTTGTTATTGAGTGTTCTTCTCTCCTTGTCTCATTCTGTCTTTCTCTCTTTCTTCCTCCCTCCCTCCACCTCTTCCTCTCTTTCCTTCTCCCTCCTTCTCCCTCCCTTCCATCTTTCCCTTCCCTCCCTCTTTCTTTTTCACCTTCACACTCTTCCCCCTTTCTTCCCCACACCTTCCTTTCTCCTTCCCTCTCCCAATCCCTTCTCCCTCCCTCCCTTTCTCTCTTCCTCCCTCCCTCTCTTCTCCCTCTCTCTCCCCTGCTCTCCTTCTCAACCCCACTTTCTCTCCCTCCCCTCCCTTCCTCTGTCTTTCCCCTCCCTCCTTCTCTCTCTCCCCCTTCAAATCCCTTTCTCCCTGTCTCTCTCTCCCTCCCTTCCTCCCTCTTTCCCTCTCCATCCTCTCTTTCCCTGTCCACGTGTCTGTCTTGATCATCCGTTCCCCTCTCCCTCTCTCCCCTTCTCTCCCTCCCTCCCAGAGGTGGAATTCAGCTGGTTCTGACCAGTTCTGAAGAACTGGTAGCGGAAATTTTGAGTAGTTCTGAGAACTGGCAAATCCCACCTCTTGACTGGAGAGTTTCCAGTATCCTGCCAAACCCACAGAACCGGTAGTAAAAAAATTTGAATCCCACCACTGCTGCCTCCCGTCTCTCTCTCCTTCTCTCTTTCCTTCTCCCTCTCTCCATCTTCCCCCTCTCTCTACCCTTTCTCTCTTTCTTTTTCCTTCCTCTCCCCACTCTCTACCTTTTCTCTCTCTCTCTCTCTCTCCTTACTTCTCTCTGTCTGTGTTTCTCTCTGCGTGTGTCTCTCTCTCTCTTCTTTCTCCCTCCCTTTCTCTCTCTCTTCTCTTCTCTCTTTTTCTCTCTCTCAGCGGGCACTTGTTACCACCAGATATGCACACCTTAGAAATATTTTCCCCTACCTCTTGTCCACCTGCCTTTGTCTGGGCCTTCTCATCTCAGTCCAGGGTGCCTTACTCGTAGCCTTCTGCAATTGACCTTTTCAGAAATGTAAGTTTGGAGAGTGGAAGTTGGCTTTCTGTTCTTTTTTTA